>NW_006763153.1:304949-313215 GCF_000264905.1 Stereum hirsutum FP-91666 SS1
TTCGAACTCCGACGTGCTGAATTTCCACACCCTTCTAACGACGCTACAGGACGCTACACTGGGGGTTTTACTCCGAACAAAATTCTAGACGAACCTCTCGAGCTCGGGCATTCCAACGATCCAACAATCTCGGCGATTGGACCACGGTAGAATATACTACGACGCGATCTCGGTCTCAACATCACTCAGGGCCATCTGATAGCGTTTCCCCTCGTGTATCTCGACCAGTTTCCACTCAATCACCGACGTTTTGATATCGAGAGGTTCCTACTCGTTCATAGGTTCATTCTACGGTGTCTCCGGATTTTATCTGTGCCTGACTGTTCTAGGATAAATTGTTTATGCCCGAACTAGCTGTACCCATTGTTCTCTAGATGGGTTTTTCCTCTTTCTTAGCTTCGTTACTCGTCTTATCTTTTCGTCTCCCTTTGGGCTCCTTAGTTTACATGCTACAGACACGTTGTTCGAGTTACTTAGTGTTCTCCTTAGGGCACGAACTCAGTGTACGATTATTTGTCTTTCTCCTTTGATTCACTCTTGAATATTCGTCTTGCTTTTCGTTCTACTTACTGTTGGGGCGATCTCAGACTCGTATAAATACTTCGTAGCACTCACATGTATTTCCTCAGTTTTGTAGATCGTCTATTCCTGGGCTTTCTAATATACTCACTCCTCCATCACCTTTTTCCGCCGCTTTTCCGATTATTTCGTCTTGAGCCGTGGGGTACTTCCACTCCCGTATTGCCCGGTCGTGACATTATCTACAAAACTCCTACCCCACCCCTCGCAACCTCTCTATATTTTTCCTACGACTACGTACATGTCTACAAGCCGTTCGACCAATCCTCTCACCTACACCATCTGCTACTCTTTTTCTGCACCAACCCCAGCCGAACTCCACACGCTTCTCTTCATCCACAACATCTTCGAAACTCCCTCGAACCCTCTCGCGACGACCTACATCTATCACCACGTCCTTGACGGTTCCTACACACCCTTCATCGCTCCTATCGCCTCCTACCCCAACGCTTCGATTATCACCATCAAGCAAGAAGATCCTTCGGACGAAGAACTCTCCTTGCTCCTTCGCTATCCTTCCTCCGAACCCGACACTTTCCCCAACGCTCACACTTCGACTTCCAGCCCCGCGCCGCTCACCAAGTGTCGCACCGACCCTACGCTTCGTTGCATCTGCAAGAAGTGTCACGCTTAGAGGCGAGAATTATTTAGGACGCACCTTTTCTCTTCTCGCGTCTACTATATCATCCCTCTTCCCTTTCGCTTCATCTTCGCACGTCGTCAGACTCTTTTTAGGAGCGCCCCGGTGAACGCATATATCCGGGCGTGTCTATAGTGGCTAGTAGAGTTCGGTTGACTGACCAGAGCAGCCCTCTGTGTTCGGTTGCACTTTAGTCTGCCTGCTCAAACCAGGGGCTATCGGCTTCACAACTGCTCTCGCCTACCTTACTATAAACCCTCTTGTGTTCGCATACCTACGCCACTTGGCCGGAAGTAGTTTTACAAGGCCGAAGAAATTATTGGACGCACCTTCGACCTCTCCTCTCCATTTTTCCATACCATTATTCGCCTCTGCCTCTAATACTTGGCATTTCGACTGTCAGTATTACGCGTACAAGCTTCGCAGAGGAGAGCGTCGACCTCAAGACCACAGGACGACACTCACCTATTTTTCCTCCGACTCTCTTCACCATTAAATCGCTCCGTCTCCGATCTCCACCCTGGCGAACCCTTGGTATATTTGTTACGACTCCGAACACGAATATTACTATACCTATTACGACCAGAACGGATTCCGGGGAGATCGACGATTACAGTGCGAGAAGTCGAAGGGGGCCGACGAATACTTCCTATACCTCAACGATACCATCCGCGTCCCCGAACCCAACTACACCTACCTAGAAACCCTTCCCCCCGATATCCACAATCCACCGTACGGAGTCTGGGACCCAGAACGTCATATCTGGTGCACATTCATCACCCCGAGCCGAGTAGTCCTCCAAGACGTCGATAACAGCTACCCAGTATATTTCGACGAAACTTGGAGATATATCTCTTCAGGAGATCGAGTACCCACCACTCAAGACGCTTCTTCCCCTCTCTCTACGCCCCCGAGAACACCCCCGCCAATTACACCCAAGCTTCCTGACCTATCTCCCGTTCGACCTCTCATATCTATGGCTGCTAGGACTACAACTCAAACCCAGACCCGAGCTGCAGACACCATGAGCAACCAAGACGATCAGGAAGTCGACAGAAATTTAGACGAGCATAGGGAGCGAAACCCGAAGACCTACAGACCCGGAGACAGCAGAAGGATTCGAAGCAAAGCAAAAGAAGGAGGCGGGGGAGGAGACGATGATCCCAGCGATGACGACGGAGGCGGCGACGATAATTCGTCCGGGCATTTTACCTTCAACAGCAGCATGTCCAATCACACACATAGGACGTTCACTGGAGACAACCCGGCCGAATTTAAGGAGAACAAACACGTCGCAAAGCCACCTTTCTTCGACGGTTCGAACTGGGACGAGTTCTGGAGCGCGGTACTCGACGTCATCCGAGCGAATCCCAAGTACTTCCAGTCGTACCGCCGACGCATCGAATACATCCTCTCCTTCTTTCGAGGCGATGCGATCTCCTGGAAGCAAAACTACCAGTCGGATCCAGACAATGCTATCGGGAACGAATACCTCGACTATCCATACAACCCAGATACCGACCAGCTAGAGCTTCCTCAGGAGAAACACCGCAATGAAGTCACCGAGGCAGACTGGTTCCGATTCATGAGACTCCTCAAGCGAGACTACGAGACTCTAGACTCGAGAGGACAAGCTAGGCAGAAGATTATGTACTCCAAGCAGGGAGTACTAACCGCGGCCGAGTTCTTCCAGAAGCTAGACTCGTCAAGGAGAATCGCGCGGTGGCAGGGGAAGCAGTACGATGAGATGGTGGTCGAGAAGCTCAAGGAGAATCTGAACAGTCGAATCGTCGACGCCATCTATGGTCAAGAAAAGATGCCGGCAACCTACGATGACTGGAAACAAGCCGCCATCCGGTGGGACAACCGAGAGCAAACAAAGAAACTCGCGAGAGGATACGGGTATAGACCTACCTCTCCTGCTCAAGGCTGGTACCGCCCTAGCTCGCCGAATCCGTCATACTCTCCCTCTGCTCCACACCCTCCTCGCCCTCCGACTCCGGGCCCATCCAATAATCCAGTACGCTCTCCTTCGCCCACTCCTTTCCGTAGCCCGTCCCCAGCTCGTACCTCTAGAGCCATGCTCCCGGACGCGGAGTATAAACGACGAAAGGAAGCTGGGGAATGTTTTGGCTGTGGCAAGAAGTGGGATTCGGGCCATCGCTGCGAGTCTAGGAGCCAGAGAATCAGAGCGGCGGTCCATACGTTGAATGACGAGGATAGAGGGAAATTGTTGGACGTACTAGAAGTGGATTTTCCAAAGAGTTGAGAGTGCAGGCGGTCCTCTCAACTCAACGGTCAAATTATTTTTCTCCTTTACTACTTCGATCTTCTTTTTCTTCCCCCGATATGACTACACACAAAAAAACGGTTCAATTTTACGACTCACCTTT
Organism: Stereum hirsutum FP-91666 SS1; assembly: GCF_000264905.1. Taxonomy (NCBI): domain Eukaryota; kingdom Fungi; phylum Basidiomycota; class Agaricomycetes; order Russulales; family Stereaceae; genus Stereum; species Stereum hirsutum. The sequence continues at coordinate 308,562 of NW_006763153.1, forward strand.
CATTTACGATTGCCCTTGGTCTCTTTCTGATTATCTAGACACAGATTCCTTTTTTCCTTCTGATGATGTTTCGGTTTCTCAACGACACGACCCTGCGATGACACATGCCTCGAATTTTACCTCTGTTCCGACTCGTTCGCTTTCTCCGGTTTCCGACGTTTCTTTTGATGATCAGTTAGCCCTGCTCGCTGAGCAGAAGCAGGACGTAACTCCTGAATTTTGTTCAGCATCGGACTGTACTACACGGGATTCAACTCCCGTGGTCCCTTTTTTACCTACCTTTGAATTACCATCTTCCACTGACCAAAAAACCGCCGCAAAAAACCTACTAGAAAAATCAGAAAACACCCGACGATGGAAAGGAGCGAAGAAAATCGTTATTGGGACCGGGGCAAACCAACTCGATTTACCAGTAGGGCTACAAGATCTTTCGCCTACCGGTAAAACCATACGATCCACGGCGCTTCTAGACTCCGGTTGCACGAGTAGTATTATCGACGAAGAATTTGTACGAAAGCACAAATTACCCACCTGGCCCCTCGATAAACCAATCCCTGCGATTAATGCTGACGGCACAAAAAATGCTGCGGGATCAATTACTCGTGTAACCGAACTCCGCGTCTCCATCGGCGACCATACAGAAAAAATTATGTTTGCCATTGTACGATTAGACGGACACGATTTGTATCTAGGTTTCAGCTGGCTGAATTTGCATAACCCCGAGATTGATTGGACTCACCGTACGATACATTTTACCCGCTGTCCGAGGTCATGTAATTACCATACACGTACTATAAATCCCGAGGACGACGAAGATGAGTTGGAGAGGGAGAAGGACAGAAGAGAGCAAGAGGAAAGCAGAGAGGAACTCCCGGAGAAGGAAAGCGACGAACTGAAGGCTGGCGACCGATTGTTTTTGTTTAACAACGAAAGCTACACACGATCGGTCAAGCAACAGGATGAGGACATCGAGTCACGTACCTCGTTTGCGAAAGAACTGGCAGCCAGTCTTCCGAAAGAGATACGAGACTATTGGGCAGTCTTCGGAGAACCGGGTTACAACGAGAGACTCCCAGAGAGACGACCGTGGGACCACACGATCGAACTCACTCCGGGGTTTAGTCCCACCAAAGCGAAACTCTACCCCGTCCCGAAGTCCCAGCAACAGGAACTCGACGATTTCCTCGAGGAAAATTTGCGGAATGGCCAGATACGAGAATCAAAGTCTCCAATGTCGTCTCCTTTCTTTTTCATAAAGAAAGCAGACGGATCTTTGAGGCCTGTACAAGACTATCGGAAGCTGAACGAGATGACCATCAAGAACCGGTACCCGCTTCCCCTCATCGGCGAACTCCTAGACAAACTGCAAGACGCCGAGTTCTTCTCGAAAGTAGATATCCGCTGGGGGTTCACGAACGTTCGGATCAAAGAGGGCGACGAATGGAAGGCAGCCTTCCTAACGAATCGCGGCCTCTTTGAACCTCTGGTCATGTTTTTTGGAATGTGCAACGCACCCGCCACATTCCAAAAAATGATGAACAATATTTTCAAGGAGCTTATCGAGAAGGGGAAAATCATAGTGTACATGGACGATATCTTGATTTTCACCAAGACCGAGGCGGAGCACTGGGAGGTCGTACGAGAAGTCCTCAGTTTACTAGCCAAGCACAAGTTGTCTCTGAAGGTCGCGAAGTGTGAGTTCTGTAAACCGGAGATCCCGTTCCTAGGGATGATTATCGGGCACCAGGAAATTCGCATGGATCCTAAGAAAACGGAGGCGATTTCTGAATGGCCCATCTTGAAGTCGAAAAAGGAAGTCCAGCAGTTCCTCGGGTTCTGCAACTTTTACCGACGCTTCATTAAGGACTTTTCAAAAATCGCCCGTCCCCTTACCCAGCTCACCGGGAACGTCGAATTCTCCTGGGGTACCGAGGAGCAGCAGGCGTTTGATGTTCTCAAAAACGCTCTATGCTCCAGCCCGATACTTTCCGTATACCGAAACAACCTTCCACTCCGAGTCGAGTGCGATGCCTCTGACTTCGCTCTAGGCGCGGTATTATCTCAGCACCAAGACGAGAAGTGGCACCCCTTAGCATATTATTCGCGGTCTCTCAACGAAACAGAGAGAAACTACGAAATATATGATAAGGAGCTTATGGCCATCGTATCGTCTCTAGAAGAATGGAGACAATACCTGCTCGATACCGAGACTCCGTTTGAGATTTGGTCGGATCACCAGAACCTAGGATATTTCCGAGAGCCTCAGAAGCTAAATCGACGACAAGCCCGCTGGTTCCAAGAGCTTCAAGATTACAATTACTCCTTGCACCACAAGCCTGGCTCCCTGATGGGTAAACCTGACGCGATCACTAGGCGTCCGGATTTAAACAAAGGGGAAACGGATAACAAGAATGTAACCATGTTGAAACCCGAGCATTTCCGCCGCCTAGCACACAGAGCTTCCGAGGTTCAGACCCAGTCGTTTACCAGTATTTACGAGAGAATCCGGAAATCCGCGAGACAGAGAGACGAGATCGTTGTAAAGGAACTGGCGTCCAAAAACAAGGATTGGGTAGAGCGGGATGATGGCGTGGTCGAGTGGAAGAGCCGGATTTATGTACCTAAACACCGACTCTTGAGGCAAGACCTGCTCATGATGTATCATGACGCACCGTTGGCAGGACACCCGGGTCAGCACAAGACTCTCGAATTAATTACTCGAGACTATTGGTGGCCAGGGATCTCGAGAGACGTGAAGAAGTATGTAAATGGGTGTGCTTTGTGTCAGCAAAACAAGCCGTTGCATAGACCCGGGAAGGTCCCACTATCGCCGCATGACGTACCTTCAGCACCTTGGGAAAGCGTCTCGATGGATCTCATCGGACCACTACCGGAGTCAAAGGGAATGGATGCGATCTTGGTCGTTGTATGCCTATATTCGAAGAGAATACATACGATGCCCTGTAGAACGACGATAACAGCACTCGGGGTAGCCGAATTGTTAAGGGACAATATTTTCAAGCACCACGGCTTACCTAGGAAGTTCATATCAGACCGAGGCCCCCAATTTATTGCTGAGGTCATGACAGAACTGTACAAACTCCTGGGGATCGAATACAACCCCTCTTCAGCAGCCCACCCCGAGACGGACGGTCAGACCGAGCGTGCCAACCAGGAGATTGAAGCCTTCCTCCGTATTTATTCCAACTACCGCCAGGACGACTGGGTCGACTGGCTGGCGATACAAGAATTCTGCTATAATAATCGCGTTAGCTCCGCGACTGGATACTCTCCTTTTTTCCTAGAAACGGGCAGGAACCCTAATATGCATTATAATCCAAGTAGGCAGTCGCGTAATGTGGACGCGCAGAAATTCTTTGACGAAATGAAGCGGGCTCATGAGGATGCAGAAGCGGCGATGAGGAAGGCGAAAGACGATATGAAGCGTTGGTACGACAGAAATGCCAGGGAAGATCCAGGATACTCAGTCGGCGACAAGGTCTGGCTAGAAACAACTAATCTCAAGGTTGAAAGGCCGTCGAGGAAGCTCTCCGAGAAGCGGCTAGGTCCCTTCGAAGTCCTCGAGAAGATAGGCCAGACTTCGTACAAGCTGAAGCTTCCCAAGACATGGCAAGTCAAAACGCCAGTGTTCCACGCCTCTCTGCTACACAAGTATACGCCGCCGAACTTCGCCGTTCAGAAAGCCCCAGAGCCGCCGCCGACAGAAGTCAGAGATAATGTGGAGGAATATGTCGTCGAGGAGATCGTAGACTCGAGACATCACAGAGGGAAGCTCCAGTACCGTGTTCATTGGGCTGGATATCCGCTCAAGAAGGACTATACATGGGAACCAGTGGAAAACATCACACACGCGGACGAAGCCGTGAAGGATTTTCACACGAAAAACCCGTCAGCGCCTAGGCCAATAGATACTCGCCAAATAAAATTCAGACCCACTTACATCGATCTTGAAGAGGTTGAGCAAAGTGGCGAATGGATGACGGGAATTTCAGAGCATAGCAGGTGGCGGTCGGGACGCCCGCCTTGAAGAGGGGGGTAATGTCATAACCGTCACCTGTACCCTACGTATATTACCTCCTTTTTAATTCATTTTCTGTGTTATTCACCCCCGCACGCCACCCAAGAACGACACCACTGTCTCTACAAGTCCCTCACATTTTTCCGGACATTTCTATCGTTTTATTTCGCCCTCCGAACCTCGTCGAACCTCCACAAGCCACATAAGGAGATCGGCTCGGCAAGTCCCGCACTCGCGCGTCGAGCCTCGTTTCTTAAGTCTCGACCCTCGTAAAATGTCTCCCGTGGCATTTCTCCTATCAATGCACGAAGGACCGAGTACCCGCATGGAACGCAACATGCCAAGGAGACTTCCACAATTTATCTGGAGTTTCTACGATTTTATTCAAGCCATACACGACAGGCGATCGCAGCTACGGAAGCTCGCACCGAGCTGCCGGTTCCTGTGGAACGTTTCGAACTCCGACGCGCTGGAATTTCCACACCCCTTCTAACGACGCTACAGGACGCTACACTGGGGGGGTTTTACTCCCGAACAAAATTCTAGACGAACCTCTCGAGCTCGGGCATTCCAACGATCCAACAATCTCGGCGATTGGACCACGGTAGAATATAC
>NW_006763153.1:315132-318546 GCF_000264905.1 Stereum hirsutum FP-91666 SS1
ATTGAGACCCGCATGCTTTTAAGTAGTGCATAATTCTAGATATCCTTGTTAGTTCGATCTTTGAACACGAAAAGGAGCTGAATTAGGCGCGTGTGAACACCACTGTCTGAAAAGAGATCAAGAGCTACGGCATGAGGTAATGTACAAGTCAATCGTGGCCGTAAGATTGATGCCGCTTTGCATCCTTCTCTGGCGAGTGTGGGTAGAGAGATGCTCTCTTCAACCTCATACGCTCTACCTCACTTTGTCCACCACTCTGTGAACCTTTGGCGACCTCTTGCTTGCTGAGAGATAATGATGTGGCAAAGGTAGGTTTCGGGGTTTGTGGACGCTCTGGTGTGGCGCTTGTTTGATGTGGCTCCGATATGGGTGGGCCTTTCATCTCTAGGAGGCGCCCTAACTGCTCGGAAAGCAGATCGATATCTGCCTTTGCTTGAGCGGCCTTCTCTGCATCAGCAGGGCTGAACATTCCGTGAGTGTCCTTGAGGTAGCGTCCGAGCTGACCGAGCTTCGGTGCCACACAGGCCAGGTCGAATAGCACTCTTGCGAAAGTTTGCTCGTCGATCGCACGCCGAGTGCTACCTGTATGACCAAGCGCTGTGAATATAAACTCGCCGTCTTCGCCAGCGTCCGTTGCCACACTCTCAAGATCGCTGTCGTCGTCCTCTTCCTCCCCGTCTTCTCTGGAGTCTTCCTTCCCCTCTCCGTCCTCGCCCACGTCCTCGTACAACATCTCGTTTGCTTCTCGTATGGCCTCATCTACGACTGCAGCTGGGATGCCTCGCATAACACCAGTTGGTAGGGATGGTGCGACTCCGCCCGTGTCTTGAAGCCGTGAGAAGAGGTCTGTCCGTGTACGTTTCCGTGCTTCGTCCTCCGAGCAAGGCAAAGTGACTGATGGCGTTCTCGGGTCTTCACTGCGGCGCTTGTCGAGCCAAAGGAGCGCGGCACGGAGATGCTTACATGCTCCTCCTCGTTGAGTGAAGTCGGCGCAGTCACAGCAACCCGAACCATCTGTCGAAACCGCGATATTGTACAGGGTCGGATGAGGATCGTAGACAGTTGCGTACGACGAGTAACATGTGAAGAGGAAGCTTTGGGTCCGAAAGTCGAAAGCAGGTACGCTGATTTGATTCTCTTGTAGAAGTTCGGCTGCCGCCTGGTCGCGTGCGGTGTCTTGCACAAAGTAGGCGATAGGCGGTAGAACAGCACGGCCGGCGTTCGATGACAGCCCGCTAACGAGAGCTGTGCCTCCTGGTAGGGTCAACAAGATCCTCCTCCAATGATCCTCCTCCTGTACTTCAAGCGTTCGTTGCTCAAATATCGCCGGAAGAATCTTCGTGACGAGTAGCTTGATGAGCACATCGACTCGGAGACGTCGGTTCCCTCGCTGCCAGCGACGCAGGTGTTTGCGCTTCAAGATTCCGTTAAAGGACTCGAGATGATTCGTCGTGGTGAGTACCCCTTCGATGTCGCAATGAAGGAGTACAGCGGCGTATCGGCGTCCATAGTCCGACCAGCTTCTCCACAGGCTCTCGTCTTTCATCCAGTACCCGTCACCAAGATAACGGAGGTGCTCCAGGCCGTTCGACGCGATCATTGGATAGTCCACCAGCATCCTTTCAAGCACGGCCTTCTCCTTCGCCAACATCTCCCGAGCCTCGTTAAAATTTGTTGTGGCGACGAGTTCGGTTTCGAGGCGGGCCATTCGAGCTTTGAGAGACATGTGGACAGGTGAGCGCCCTCGTAAAAGCTTGTTTCGATGATTTCGCCACGACTGACGAAGATGAAACTTGCAGATCAGGAGCCATATGTCGGGGAACACTCGCATGAGGGCGTTGCGTTCCATGAGATCGGTATCGGTGATCGCTACGGCGGGATTGAAGGTACGTCCATCCCTCTCACCTAGTGAGGTCCTCCAAGCTCTCAGAAGCTTCTCCAGGATCTCCGTATTGTACCCAGCGGCAGTGTGGCGATTACCAGAAGGAGCAGAGAAAAGGAACATTGCGAGAGGTTCGCCGCGACGTTTCTCGTCTAGCCCCATCAGGATAAATAGAAGGATCTTCTTTGTACTGACCCCAAACGTTCCATCCAGGAGAATTTGGCTTCGATCTCCGTGACGCCACGCCGCCTCCTTCATCTCATCAGTCGCAATGCATACTTCAAATCGATCGCCCCGCTCTGCACGCGCAGAATAGTGGAAGATCGCATCCGCGATCTTGGGATTGTATCGAGGCGAGGTCTTGTCCATCCATTCATCGATATTGACATTGGCGGCTTCAGTAACATTGATACCGTGCAGGCAGTTGTATTGCCGATAGAGTGACCGTGTGTCATGGCGCTTCAGGAGCCAACGGTACGCTGACTTGCTCTCGTCCATGTTCGTCGGTTGTCCTTTATATAGACCGGCTTTGAACATCTGAGTATTCTTCTCGTGTATGTTGTCTAGATTGACCCCTTCAGCAAGCTGTTTGAGGGCCACAGCGAAGACGGACGGATGAAGAGGGCAACGGGGTATCTGGCTATACTCAGCGGCTTCGCATGCAGCATTGTGCTTGGAGAGTCCGCGGATTCTAAGGATACGTTGTGTGCTGACGACATAGGTGAGTTCCACATGAGCAGGGCATTCCGTGAACGGTACGGGATTCTGACGGATCTTCGTCCCCGCGGCAGTATGATTATAACCGCAATCGCTGGAAGTTCCGTGTCAGTAAGCTTTTTAGCTAACGCCAATTGATGTGTGCGCACCACTGATAAAGTACACGATGCGTATCATCCCTCCGATTCCCATTTGTCCACCTAACATGCCAGCGGTTGGCGAGTGATTCACGAGTGTCCGTGTCCAGCCCGAGCGACGCCAGCAAAGACGCTGCTTCCACCTGTTCCACGTCAACCATGCATCTGTACATGTTGTCGAAGCCATGGCCTTCCTCATACAAAGTGGAGATTGTCTTCTCTTGTTGTGGAGTGGGTTTTAATTTGTGGATATAGAGCTGTGACACGACATTGCGAGAGGAAAGACCGCTGTCACGACCGGGCAATACGGGAGTGGAAGTACCCCACGGCTCAAGACGAAATAATCGGAAAAGCGGCGGAAAAAGGTGATGGAGGAGTGAGTATATTAGAAAGCCCAGGAATAGACGATCTACAAAACTGAGGAAATACATGTGAGTGCTACGAAGTATTTATACGAGTCTGAGATCGCCCCAACAGTAAGTAGAACGAAAAGCAAGACGAATATTCAAGAGTGAATCAAAGGAGAAAGACAAATAATCGTACACTGAGTTCGTGCCCTAAGGAGAACACTAAGTAACTCGAACAACGTGTCTGTAGCATGTAAACTAAGGAGCCCAAAGGGAGACGAAAAGATAAGACGAGTAACGAAGACTAAGAAAGAGGAAAAACCCATACTAG
>NW_006763153.1:319504-352933 GCF_000264905.1 Stereum hirsutum FP-91666 SS1
ACTGTTCAATGCCTTAACCACGAAAGATTCCTACAGGGCACTGGATGTGGATTTTTCACTCATATCTGAGTGCTCTGTGATTTTGGTGAGCCAGAGCATACAGTTATCAACCACATTTTGGCCAAAACAGCGCAAAAACACCGATCAGAATATCTTCGTTGATTTTCATTATAATTATGAATTTCACTGAATTACGAACATGTCCCCCCTAGCTGCTCGTTGGGGCGGTAAGAGGGGGGACAGTCCCCCTAAAAGTGTTCGGTTCGGCGGGGTGGGGGGACAGGGGACGAACAGTAGGTCGGAAAAGTACAGTAGAGTCATAGCAAGTGTAGCTGCGGCAGTTATTGGGATGCGAGAAGTGTATACGTCGGAGGTTTACTGTCACGCTTTGTTGCTGTCACACATAGCGACAAAACGTGTCTGATAATGTCAAATTAGATGTATGTACAACGTGAGCAGCGTGCTACGACGAAGGGAATTTGTCTAAGTCGACGAGGACGCGTTGAACGAGAGTGCGGCGCGCGTCGGAGCGAGCCGCGAGCCGCGAGCCGCGATTCTGGTTGTGTCCAGAAAAGGCAGTTGGTTGGGAGAGCTCACCACCCTAAATATAGATATTTGAATTGCAGGTGTGCACCTTCTTGACACTATCGTCCCGTATGTAAGCTGATCTTAGTTGTTTACTCCATGTGGCACCTCTGGCCAAAAGCGTATCCCGCCGTAATCATTTGCTCGATTCTTTCATCTACAGCTTATCTACTGAACTTCCTTCAGGTTTGCTATTCAATTACATTCTCTAACTTTCTATCATCGTTCTTTTTTCCCATCACCTTTCGTTAGCCTCTCACTCATCTACGCCACATCTTTTCATCTTCAGCCGACCATGCTCATCCTTCCCGGATCCTCTGCCCTCTCCGCTGCTAAGCGTGATACCCTTCTTTTTCAACCTCCAACGCGCCAATCCGTCCATTCAATCCGTCGATGCCGTTTGGATTCACCTCGTCAGCGCTACATCCGTCTAAGCAGAGACTGGTCTCTCGAACCCTACCTCCCCTATCCGCCCCATCCTCGACCGTCTCCTCGCATACGGTGACTACCTCTAACTTCCAGGGACCGTCAAATCCTTAGAGAACCCTTCTGTAAATGTCATCTATGTCGTTCCCCGCCCTGGTTCAGTTTCGCCATGGTCGAGCAAGGCGACGGACATTGCTGCACAAAACGCACATCGACAGACTTGAGCGTGGCGTAGCCTACGTCGTTACTCTCAAGGTATCTCAATCTCTTACCTCCTCCGATCTCATCACCTTTGGTCCATTCATCCATGACCGAATGACCCAAACCGCCTTACTCTCCCTCCCCGCCGAAACCGACATCTTCCTTCACCGTTCACCCTCTCCTCTCGTCCACGCCTCTCTCTCCTCTTCCCCGAAAGAACGACTCTCTCAAGCAAACAACGAACTAGGGCTCGCTCTCGCACCCGACGAGATCGACTATCTCGTGAATGCGTACGGAACCATGTCTCGCGATCCTACCGACGCCGAATTATTCATGTTCGCAGAAGTCAACTCCGAACACTGTCGTCACAAAATATTCAATGCCTCCTGCACACTCGATTCCACTCCCCAACCCTCCTCCCTCTCCTCCATGATCCGCAACACCGAAAAGCTCTCGCCCAAAGGCACGATCTCCACCTACTCCGACAATGCCGCCGTCTTCGAAGGATACGTCGCTCCCCGTCTCACCACCTCATTCACCGCAGACGGCTTGAAGGTCTACGGAACCGTCGAGGAAGCGATGCCCATCCTCATCAAAGTAGAAACACACAACCACCCCACCGCCGTCTCTCCCTACCCCGGCGCCATAGGCCGTGGATCGCATCCAAAAGCCGGTCTCGCAGGCTTTTCAGTTTCGAATTTACTCATCCCAGGTTATGAGCAGCCTTGTGAAGAGGATTTTGGGAAACCGGGACATATTGCGAGTGTGTTCGAGATTATGAGGGATGCGCCGTTGGGGGGTGCGGCGTTTAATAATGAGTTTGGGAGGTCGGCTTTGGGGGTTATTTTAGGACGTTTTGTGAGAGGGTTGGTGGGGAGGCGGGAGAAGGAGAGGTTAGAGGGTATCATAAGCCGATTATGATTGCTGATGGGCTGGGCAACGTCCGTCCTCAATTTGCGCACAAAGACAAGATCTCGCCCAGAGCGAAGATTATCGTCCTTGGTGGACCTGGGATGTTGATCGGTCTAGGAGGTGGTGCTGCATCTTCTCGTGCGCTTGGAGGTGCGGGATCGGCAAAATTGGATTTCGCGTCGGTGCAGAGAGATAACGCGGAAATGCAGAGACGAGCGCAGATGGTCATCGACGCTTGCGTCGATCTTGGGGAGAAGAATCCGATTCAGTCGATCCACGGTGTTGGAGCGGGAGGTCTTTCCAATGCTCTTCCCGAGCTCGTGCATGATTCGGGGTTGGGGTCGAAGTTTGAGATTAGGGATGTTCCAGTGGCGGATGGAGGACTCAGTCCGATGGAGATTTGGTGCAACGAGAGTCAGGAGAGGTATGTGCTTGCTGTGAGCCCGGGTGAAGGGGGCGAGGACGTGTTTAGGGCGATTGCGGAGAGGGAGAGGACGTTATTTGGGGTTGTGGGTGAGGCGACAGAGGTGGAGGAATTGGTCGTAACGGATAGGCTGCCCGGTCAGGATGTCATCAGCCTCAAGATGTCGACGTTGTTCGGTAAACCACCCCGTATGACTCGAACCGACGTTACTCACAAACTCAAGACCATCCCCTTCGACACCTCCCTCTCCAAATACATCCCAACCTCGTCGAACGTCGATTTTACCGCTCGACTCAAAGAAGCAGCCCACCGCGTCCTCCGCCTCCCCTCCGTCGCCTCCAAGTCCTTCCTTATCACAATCGGTGACCGTATCATCACCGGCCTCGTCACCCGCGACCAAATGGTACGACCCTACCAAACCCCCATCTCCGACGTCGCTGTCACCCGTTCCTCCTACTCTTTCACCCTTCCCTACGGCGAAGCCATGGTCATGGGCGAACGTACGCCCCTTGCACTTCTGTCTCCGGCAGCGAGCGCACGTATCGCTGTATGTGAGAGTTTGACGAATTTGGCGGCGTCGTATGTTGGAAGTGGAGAGTTGGGGAGGGTGAAGTTGAGTGCGAATTGGATGTGTGCAGCGGGGTGAAGGGTGAGGGAGTCGGGTTATATGAAGCTGTGAAGGCTGTCGGTGAGGAGTTGTGTCCTGCGCTTGGGGTTGGGATACCGGTCGGGAAGGATTTGATGTCGATGTCTATGCGTTGGAAGGACGAGAAGGATAAAGTGGAGAAGGATGTGACGGTGCCGTTGTCGTTGATCGTTACTGCGTTTGCGAGAGTTAAGGATGTGAGGAAGACCTGGACGCCGGAATTGAAGACGGACGAGGAAGAAACGGTGTTAGTATTTTTCGACTTGGCGGGTGGGAAGACCAGGTTGGGAGGATCGGCGTTGACGCAGGTGTTTAGGGAGATTGGGACAGAGGCACCGGATGTGGAGGATCCAAAGGTGGTGAAGGCGTTCTTTGAGGGGACGCAGAGGGTTAGGGAGACGAATCCGGGATTGGTACTCGCGTACCACGATCGTTCGGATGGAGGATTGTTCACTACGTTGGTGGAGATGGCGTTTGCGGGAAGAGTTGGTCTGAGGATCAATTTGGATGCGTTGGGAACGTCGGGGAGGGATCCCGTGGCGGCGTTGTTCAATGAGGAGTTGGGAGCGGTCGTGCAGGTCGCGAAATCGAACGTTCAACATCTCCTCGCTGCGTTCTCTCGAGAAGGATTTCCTTCCACCTCCGTTCATGTTATCGGAAGTATCAACCCACCCTCCGACCAATCCATCGATATCATCCACAGCGGTTCCACCATCTTCTCTTCACTCGCTCTGCCCTTCAAGAAATCTGGGCATCCACGTCCTACAAGATGCAATCTCTCCGCGACGATCCGACCAGCGCCACAGAAGAATTCAGCCTCATCTCTTCCCCTCAGCGACGCTCTCCAAAATCTCATACGACCTCAAGTTCAAATACGATCCTTCGCTTTCGAGGCCGTTGGCGCATCGTCCGAAGGTCGCGATATTGAGGGAACAGGGCGTGAATGGACATCAGGAAATGGCTTGGGCGTTCCACGCGGCAGGATTCGACGCTATCGACGTACACATGTCCGACATGTTCCCTTCTGTCACTTCTTCTAGGGAACCTCTCAGTCTTCAAGGATTCGCGGGTATCGCAGCGTGCGGAGGGTTTTTGTACGGTGATGTTCTCGGTGCAGGTAAGGGCCGGGCGAACTCCGTTCTGTTACACGAAGGCGCTAGGAAGGAGTTTAAAGATTTCTTCGAGAGGAATGATACGTTCGCTCTAGGAGTATGTAACGGATGTCAATTCTTCAGTGAGTTGAAGGAGTTGATCGGGAACGGTGCTGGCGAGGACGACAGTGAGAGTGGGGCAGGCTGGCCAGAATTCAAGGAGACCAAAAGCGGGAGGTTCGAAGCGAGAGTAATAATGGTCCAAATCACCGACACCGCCGTCACTCGCTCCTCGCCCTTCCTCCACGGCATGGTTGGGTCCCGTATCCCCGTCGCCGTCGTCCACAGTGAAGGTCGCGCAGTATACACCGGCGGTTCGTCCACCCTCCAACGCTCCGACTCCCTTGGCCTCATTGCTCTAAAATACGTCGACGGAGACGGGAACGTAACTCAGACGTATCCTTTGAACCCGAATGGAAGCGATGGTGCGGTTGCGGGCGTGCAGACGAGGGATGGGAGGGTGTTGGCGCTGATGCCGCATCCAGAGAGGGTGATTGCGGCGGCTAGTAATTCATAGACGCCGAGGAGTATGGAGAGCGAGTGGGAGGATACCGGGCCTTGGTTTAGGTTGTTTCAGAATGCGAGGAGGTGGTGTAATTAGACGTTTGAGGTGAGCTGTCTCAGAGAGGCAGGCTATATGCGTTTAGCGTGACTGAATAATTGTTCGTTCTGTTCGATAGGAATGCATAGAGCCGAAGTATAAAGCCTGGATGTACTCTTAATCCCATTTTGTTGTTTGTTGTATGTACCCTTACCCTGGCGCGTTGCTCTGCGTACACTCTGAAAATGTCCGATTTTCATCATGCTATAGTGCCTTATCTACGTTCGATAACACATCTCCAGCATCTCATTTCCTGGTTGCTTTGAACCGTCGATCCCTACATTTGTGTACTATTCGACTTGAGCTCTTCGACGCGTATGCTAACCTCACTTACGCCACCATCTTCTACTTCGACATCGAGCTCACCAATGGCCCGATCGGATGGAATGGCCTCTATCGGAGCCCCGACATTCCCAAGATATCGATTCGCCGCAAACTGGAGTTCCGGAATTGAGGTTTCTCCTAGGCCCGATGGCGCCCGCTCGCTACTGAATTCTCTGAGGTTGAGCACCATGTTGTTTACGGCTACAATCTGCAAGCTGTATGCACGCCCACGGTGATGACACATTGCGAATGAGAAGCGGGTATGGTATTGAGAAGGGAAGTGAGAGCGATGGTACTGACGTCTGGAAGATGACGGTCACAGCGTTGAAAATGATCCATGACGTTGAACCGCCCGAGGTATTTCTTCCCGAAAATGCTACCTATTGATGAATGAAAAGATTTCAATAAGTTGTTTCGCGTGCATATATCGGGGGATGCGGCAAAGGGCATACAATCGTTGGTATCCCAGTGAGAGTGTTATAGCATAGGATCGACCTGTGAAATATGGCTCGTTAATGGTAAATATCTCCAGACGGATAGTCATGGACATGACCCACGCAAAGCACCAGATTCCTGACAGCGGGGTTATGTCACATAGATCACATATACAATTACTAGAGGTCCAAAGACAGGCACGTACCATCACGCTGCATAACATGAACGATACTCCTTCGTCCTACCATGCGCATCTCTCTCCCAAGGCCACCGATCTTGAGTAGCAGTAATAGAAGCATGAAAGCCTCTAGGACGATCGGTATGACAGTGCCGAGAAGGATGACTGAGCGACAAGAGTCAACAGCTTATCATCCACAAACATGTATTTAGTGCGCCCATCGTAGGATACATGACTCACATATATCTGCATGTTTCTGTGTATCCGGTAGCTCAAAGCAGCCAGATACGGACGCTAATATTGTCCCGGCAGTCGATTCTGTATGCCACCTGGGTATTTGCTGGGATTGTCACTGGAATTATTAGTCTCATGAAAGCCAGCAAGGAAGAAAAAGCGAATACGAACGTAGACAAGGCCGGCTACCATGGACAGAAGCAAACTGGTTCCGAATAACAGAATGCCCTTGTGTTGGAGGTATATGGAATACACTCTAAGAAACAGTATGACTACCAGCTCAAATATGTCAGTCGTTGGGTCACGGAGAGTATAGGATGAAGAGAACAGACGACTCGTGAGAACATTGTTCAGGACATAGAGAAGCTCTTCCATGATCCCGATTGTGCTACAGCTAGTGCCACAGTCGCGGTCGCTTAGCTTCATCATAAAGACGCGAACATTCAGACATGAGTTCACTCACGACTTGAAAGTCAAGCCAATGGGGCATATTTGTAGCATTTCAATATCGACCCTCGCCCGCGAACTTTGGCGGGGGCTACAACGTTGAAAAATGCTACAAATATGCCCTAATAGGTAGTGAGAAGATGATTTCCATGATCTGGTACGCGAGGAAACCATATCGATTGACGATGAAAAGCACGGATAGTCCTGTCGTCCTTCTTGACCAAATGACGCGCCATTCGGAAGGCAGAGTGTGGGCATAATGGAGAAAATAGATGGCTTCTCTACTAGATAAGCAATGTTCAATTGACGATTGCTCACATCGGACAACGCACTGGATGCAGAGAGGACCGTATAGTTCGTGACTAGCCTAGTGGTCGTCGTATGTTCAATTAGTCCGTGATCAATACGGATGCCTAGGAGCTTACCATTGCGTCTGGAGCGAAGTGATATCTATGGATTCCGACATGGCTAATACGATACACCAAGTGATGGTGGAATTTGGATGGAATCAACCAGCTTGAACGTAGACATACCTGTTTATATGCGACCCAGGCCGTCAGTCCACCCCATTGAGTAAGGTTATGACTATGCTATTCCAATGAAACGATGTTCGTAGCAGTTTAACTGCCAAGTTGTGTACAGGTTCCGTACCACTCCCGCAGTATCAACTGCCTCAATCGATGGCTTGTCACGCCTCTCTGGGAAATATTAAGCATAGCCTTAGGACTGACAGATATTCTCGAGCGCTCATCATGGTCGTCACCTGAGAGTGGTTGTTTGTACAAATACCGCAGCAACGCAGGAGCTAGCGTTTGATGAGCGCAGAAACATACGGAACTAAGTTCAGCATGAAGGTTGCGGTCAATTGTGCCACATGAAGGGGCGACGGATGATTCAATTCTAAGAAGCGCAGTGATGGCGTATCGCGGTCCCCCGAAGATGGATGGCAGAAAAACCATCATTTATAAAGTGAAGCAATCCTCTTGAGAATAGCAAGCAGCCGACGATAAAGAGATACGAGGTAAGAACGTTAAGATGCTGCAATGGCCTCAGCTCAGTATGCTCGCGGAACTCTGAGTAACTGACCAAAGATGTGCATCCATGATTCACGCAAAATATCGTCTAGATTCGTATCCCGTTTCCATATCCCAGCTTTCGGATGTCCGATCTTTGTGGAGGAGCAGACTTCCTCCAGTGGACTCGCAGGGCGCGGCGAAAAATAAACAGGACGAGTCGCACTCCCTCGTTCTGTTATTTTCAGCAGCGATTCTTCACCGTTCCCAACACCCTCGTCGATATCCCTTCCAAGTCCTTCAAAAAGCGAACAAAGAGGGGGATAGAAGGATGGATTCTCGTCTAGATCAGAACTTAGACGCAGTTACGAAAGCTGGGACGATTTGTAGTCGATCAAAAGTCAAATATACCCGATGAAGCCCAAAGAAAGTGTTTCGGCGAGACCATGATGAATCATGTAGACCGTGCATTCACTAGGTGCAGAAACACACGAGCTCCTCGACAGTACGACAACGCGAAGCGAAGAG
This sequence comes from Stereum hirsutum FP-91666 SS1, assembly GCF_000264905.1. NCBI lineage: Eukaryota > Fungi > Basidiomycota > Agaricomycetes > Russulales > Stereaceae > Stereum > Stereum hirsutum. The sequence continues at coordinate 327,610 of NW_006763153.1, forward strand.
CCTGGTGTCCAGTGGCATGTAATCTCGTCAGAATTAGATTCAGAGAGCAGAAAGAAACGCATCTGAAGCCTATTTGCCCATTTATTCATTCTCTTCTTCGAGCGAGAATGAAATACGGAGTATCCGTTCCGGTTCGCTATCGACGGTTATTCCTGTCGACGAACAATCTATGCCTAATAATCCTATGGACGAATGTTTTGGCTTGTGAGGTATGTGTTGGTTCTGGGCTACGATAGAGTGCAGATAGAATCGACGAGGTTGGAAGAATATACAGGACAGACACCACAGGCAAAAATCAGACGGCAGTCGAACATCATAAGCACGGATTTCTTCTGTTGTCGTGGTTAGGAAACAAAGGGACTGAAGGGGACTGATCGTTCAATTCGACAAGGTGGCGCGAACGCTGACGTCAGACGACACATCTCACGAACGGTGTGGCACGAGTGCTTTCACAAAACTTCGGTCAATTATGGTAACAAAACACCAGCCAAAAGCTATAGACAAAAAGCATTAAAAGAAGTTATTAATGTACTACGTGTTGGTACAATATGGTACAAAAGCAGCATCCGAATAGCGATGTACGGCATCCAAGAAAAGCAAAAACCTCTGAGTAACCGCAAAACCATCTCAAAATCACTCCAAACACGAATCTCTCTTCACATTCCCCTCATCCCACCACCTGCACCTCCATACGCACTCCCACTTGACCCTTGACCTTGACCGCTAGCCCCGCTCACTCCGTCTCCATATCCAGTTCGAAATTGATGATTTTAGTTATGCATGTGCATCTGCTCTTGCGGACTGAGCATCGGAAGGCCAGGTACGATTTGTGGTGCCGGAGCGGAACCTACGTGGTCTGAGTTCGAAGGCGACGGGAGGGAGTTGGGGAGCGCGAAGAAGTCGAGGCCGCCGGCGCTGGGCCAGGCTGAGTATGACATCGTCAATGTCGTTTGCTGGCACACATAAGTGGAGGCACATCGGGGGACAGACGGACGCAGATAAGAATTAGAGTACGTACAGGCTGATTGTCGTTGCTGGTATCCATCGGCATGAACGACGAGAAAAATTCGTCCAAGAAGTTTGAAGTGGCGGGGAGCGGAACGCCCTGCTCGAGTGGGAGCTGCTGCTGCTGGTATACGCTCGGTCCCGTTGGGACAGAGCCGTAGGAGGTCACATCCGAACTTGTCGAACGCATTCTACTCGTAGACGATGTACATACCTAGATATGGGATGGATTCCGGAGCATGCATGTGAGGCATTGCTGTAGCCGAAGGTGGCTATTCAACCGTAGAATGCACTGGATGTGAAGGTGCGTGCGACAGACCAGGTACAGGTGCACGGGACGAGCCAGCTACAGGTGCGTGCGATGGGACAGGGCCCGAAGGCGGAGGCTGCAACCGAATCTCATCTCCGTCCGGCTGCTGCTGCTGCTGCAACGCATTCGCACTCTCCAACATCTGCATCAACGCCCCGAACATCTTCGGCGTCCCCGGAATCCTTGACCTAATTCCATGCGCCAAAATGGGCAACGTCGTCTCCAGCCTCTCCCTCGCTTTCTCCGCCCTCCGTCCACCCCATCTCTCACTGCTTCTCCTATTCCGACTCGTGCTACGGTTCGCTGAATCACCATCCACGCCACCCATACCCTCACCTCCGACGACACTCTGGCTCTGACTCGCGCTGATAACGTCGCCCATTATCAATCGTGGCGGAGCATAACGCGGCGTAGACGAAGAGGTAGGTAGATCGAGCGACGGGGAACGAGTTCTTGAATAGGCGAAGGCAGGCCGCGATGTCTTGTGCGGGCTTGCGGCATGCGGTAGCGGCGTAGGGGACGGCGAGGGATCCGGTTTGAGCGAAGGGGCGATAAAGGAGAATCCAAATTGTGTGGACCAAAAGACTGAGATAAGACAATCGTTGTCAATAAGAGGTTACCTCCGAGTGAAACAGTGGTTAGAGACGAAGTGAAAAAGCATACTTGAACTGAATAACGTGGGCTGGTGGCGAAACCGGTGGTAGATTATCTGCGTCCAGGAGGATTTGGACGGGGACTTGAGCTTGCCACGCTATCATACGATCTCGCAGGCTGAGGACAAAGTCACGAGCTTGGAGCAGGCGGGACTCCTTGATGGAATAGACATGTTCGAGTACTTCGTCAAGGAACTACAACATCGGACAAGTTCATCAACAACTGGACGGTCATGAACGACGAAGTTAGATAGGGAAATTACCTGGTAGAGTGAGCACGAACTGAATCGAAATTAGTAAGGGAATACATGTCGCGAGAATGAGACGGAACGTACTATCGGAAACAAGTCATCTCGAAAGACGGCTGAGCGCCAGAGTAAGGCATCGTTGTGAATTCGGTTGATTGAACCGGCGAGTAGAACGGTTTCCAGAAGGTGGCGCCATCATCAACAGCTGCTCATTTCATAGGGAAAAGGATAACCAGTCGTTAGTCGATAAGAATATGAAGAATATGAAGAAGGCGTACAAGGAAGTGGTGGTTTGTCTTTTGGCCTCATAGTAGGCTTTTTGGCGAGGGATAGCGATAGAGTCCTGCAGCAAAGACAAAACCGTAGCAACTCAGCGTCGGATAGACAGACAGAAAATTAGGCGAACGTGGACTCACTTGTCCCATGTGTAAGCGGCCCAATACGTGCATAGCTCCGCCGTCCGCAACTGTTCGGATTGGTCTTCGGAACTGTGATTTGGACGCGCCCAGCCAAGATCTATCGGGGCAAATAATTCATCAAATAAGAGTGGCGAACGAAAGGCGCTCGTGAACAGATGCTTACCTTCGATCATACGAAACGCGTAGCCGGCCATGACCCATGCCTGTGAGTACAGGCCTTCCGCCGCATTGTGGCCCGATATCAAGAGCAAATCTGTTGAAAACCGACATCTAAGCCCGAAGAAGGAAACCCTGGACACAGAAGACTGACCTTGTACGGTCGTAATCGCACTTGGCCTGCTGAGTTCGACCGCCAGGAGTAAATGGGCTCTCGCTTGTACGCAACGTTACCGCCATCAGTTTACAGTCGAAAACGACAGAAGTACGAGAAGATACGCACAGCAAATTCATGTAACCGATCCCTCATCTCTGGTATGTGTCTCGACGCTTGGGAGCAGATGCACCACAACAGGAAGTCGTTGCAAAATGTGGGGTCGCTCGAATGGAGACTACCTAGCCACGGGATTTGGTGAATACATCCATAAATCGAGTTATTCGGATGATGCGATATACGTACTTTCGAAGGCAGGCCGGCATATAACCTCGTAACGAGGATTCTGCCAGCTAAAGAAGCCGTATACCCAGTCAGAATGAGCTCACGGGAGAAACGAATGAATATACGTACCAGAGATAGCTGTCCATCATCATTTGACTCTCCTGCAGCGTAGGTGTGCGGAATTCGGAGAAGCTGTTGGCCACGACGGCGAGTAATCGGTTGAGCGCGTCCTGGAGCAAGGCAGCCCTCGTCTGCAGCTCGGTCAAAGACACCAATGATGGTCGAAGTCTTAGTAGACTCTGCGCTAAGCGATGAAGCGAGCTATCCATTAATACGACTAGTCGAGCCGATATCCTGACGAGAAGAAGCCAAAGTATAGAAAGGTACGCACCTCGGGCACATCATCGACCTCTTCCAACTTCTCCTGTTCGACTTCCTCCTTCTTTACAATCTTCCTTCGCGTCTTCGTCGACACAACCGGCTTGCTTAGCTCTCCTTCATCCCGTTGCTTCGTCCACTCCATAAGCATCCGCTCTCGGTCATCGTCCCCGGCGCTCGCAAGTTGCTCGATGAAAGCGTGAGAGGCGTCGGCGGCAGCGCTGACACTTTCGAGCCTAGAAGCTTCGCTAGACCTATAGAAACAAGTCGATTTGAACAACAAAACGGAAAGCAAACCGTTGGTTAGGGACCGGAAGCGCCGGCGACATCGAGAAACTACGCACCTTGGGAATACCCATTGTATTCCAGCCTGTGGGCAAAACTTGCACAAGCTCTCCCCATTCTCCTCCCTCCCATCACATCTTCTCTTCCTTCTTCTGCAAACCTCACACGACGCCGCGTACCTCCTCTTACCAATCCGCGAATCTACATTCTTTGGCCCAGTTACTGTGGCCGTGTCTTCGGCGTGTTTCGATGTTGAATGCGAGCCAGATCCCGAAGCTGATACGTTCGCAGACGGCGAGTGCGAAATGTCATCTTGTTGGTGAGCCTGTGGGGATTGTGAAGCAGTACCAAAGTTCGAATAAGTGTTAGATCCGAATTCAAAGCGCGGAGACGACTGTTGTGGCTCGAGTTCAGGGGCGAAACAAAGTAGACAAGGACAAAGCATACGTATGTATAAGTCTGGGAGGCCGTGGGAAAAGTCCGAAGACGAGGTCGTCCGGGCTTAAGGCATGCCCCGGACCTTTCATCGTCGTCATCCCTCGACTCTGTCTCTGTATACTCCTGCACCGGCTGTTTCTTCCTCTGCGCTTCAAAGCCAAACTTGCAATCTCACTTCTCCTCACTTCTACATCCTCGACACCGAGAGGATTGGTTGGGTTTCACTCAGGTGCGTCTCTTTATCCACTCGTCCGCTGATACAGCTCACGTTTGCCACCATAATTCTCAGTGTAAATCGTTTTCTATCGAAACTCCTTACAATATGAGCGACCAACAGCTTATAGGCGACCCAATGCCTCTCTATAAATACCGCTTCACGCACACCAACCGTACAGTCGTTAGCGCCTTCGAGCTGTGCTGTTCTGGTCGACGCCAATTAGACGTCATGGTGTTATCATGCGTGAAAATTGCTTGATGTCGACAGAAACAGAGCGAACCTGAGGAACTCCGGTAGCACGCTCCTCTCTTTCATGAGCACGTCGGTGTCGCTGTGAAATTTGATGGGCAGAAAGCTCTGGCGGAGTGTCTAAGAACCGGGTGGCATCAGTATGATTGGTTTTCACTAAAGGAAAGTGCATACCATCGGATTGACGCAGAAAGTTTTCATTAGTGAGGTGGGGTTCTCGATGTGGAAGCATACGGTCATACGCTGTCTCAGTATCTCAAGACAATTGGCGCTGCCGAGTTCGAAAAAACTTTGCGTCGTGTTGAACATGGATACGCGAGCTCGAGGCGGCGGAGCTCCTCTTACTCGGCCACCCTAGAGGCCATCTCATCACTGGATATGACCTCGAAGCTCCCGTTCGCGCTCATTCCCCTATCACTCTAGATGACGAAGACATCGGCGTCGACGAGGATGACGATACCCGCTCCCAAGCTTCTCAAGATATTGTTAGCGATTCGCCGAACACATCTTGCAGACGCCCACGGCGAAACCCTGCGACTCGACGTGAGCCTCGTCGTAAAGTTGCTCGTGATGCTGTCGTTCGTTGGCGTGCGCAGGCATTGTACAGACGGTACGAGAACGCACCTCGGGGCTTGGAGGGTCTCATGCCCGACGCTGTTGTTACATTCTTCGCGGCCAACTCGTATAATCTAGTGCGGTATGAACGTGTGCTTGGAGGGTCGAAGAGGCGCCGAGAGCGCCAAGGTGGTGCGGGGGACCTGTGGCTATTAGGTCGCGGTGGGTCTAGGCAGGAATAAAGGCCATGCCTTGATCTGTTGTGAGACGGGTGAAGGGTGCGTGGAAGCTGCAGGGGAGTAGATCGCGCCAGTCTGCGAGAAGAGAAACAATAGGACGTGAATGACTGAGGCTGTGGCACGAGAAATGATGTGGTGGGATCGCTTACGGAGTTGTTGGGAGCGACGAGGACGAGGGAGGTGGCTTTTGTCTTTGGGGTGATGAGCGGAGTGCAGCATTCGAGGAAGAGGACGAAGGCGGCTTCGGGGTAGGTTTGGCAGAGGATAGGCTTCACTCCGAGCATAGTCAGCGTCGTCTAAGCACGATGTCAGTATTCAATTACCCCAACCGACAAGCAGCCTGAGAGTTGAACCTACTGATGACTGAAATACCTGCAAGACCGAGCACTCAGCCTAGCATACGTTTTTGAGAAGACATGATTACTCGCCAAGACACAGACATGATAACCCTAGATGGCTCATCGCACGGATCGGACAACGTCAACACCGCGGCCGTCAATCATCCGTAGCAGCCACTTATGTATCTTGCCCATAAACGACCTTCATATTCTCCGCCCAACGCGCCAGTAATGCCGCCGTACTTCGTGATGATAAGATCGGCGGAGATCTTGGAGAGGGAGGCGCAGAGTTCAGGCGGTGGGAGGGCGCCGAGAGTGCATGGAGAGGTCGAGAAGGCGTTCAAGGGACTGGGGGGGGTAAAATTTGGCCCAGATGTTGGCTTGAGAGATGCTGAGATTGGGGTGGCGTTAGCGTGACTCGGATCTGGTAGTATGTTGCGAGGACTCACTCTGAACTCACGGTGGCGTGGTACTGTTCACAGTGTTCTTGGATATCATCCATAGTGCTAGTACTGGAGCGCGAGACGGTCCTGATGATACGAGGGGCGGAGGGGAACGTTGTAGGATTGCCAGAAACGAGACGGCTAGCGTTCGGTCAGCCTAGTAAGCGCCATCGCAGATGCCATAGTTCAGAAAGGCGCATGAGGAACGACAAAGGAACCATGATCATGGACCATACCAGCTAGGATGTAAGAGTGCGTGCTCTCGTGCGCCGTGGCTCAGCCAGTCGGGATTTGCGGAAAGAGGGGCTTCGGAAGTTGCAGAGAGTGAGAAGAACATATTGTGGCAAAAAGGCGCGCCCCGCGCTCTGTTTCGCACGGGTAGCGGAGTTTCGATTCACAACTCCGCGCTTGTTTCAAGTCACCTCCGCTCCTCCACCATTTCTCCCGTCTCCCGTTGCACCACAGAGACGGGGCTTGTGTGAGGGGCGACCTCAAGGTGAGCTCGTTTTCTCCTCCGTTTCCCCCCCTTTTTTTTTTGGTTTCTATTTCGTGGAAGACCCAGGAGCACTCCCTCGCGCTCTTGCTAATGCGCTGGGTAGACGTTCGGCCCCCTTAGCTTCGCGAGGGTCCATCCTGGGTCGCGTTTTTACGCGTTTTTTTCTGTTGTGTTGTCATCCTGCCCATTCTACCTACTATATCCCGTCCTTTTTCAATTTTATGCGTATTAATGCTTGTTTATTTGCATCTAGTGTTGGCATATCGCGTTCACAGATGGACCGGCTCGTAAGCATCACCGTTATTTCGGTCTTCTCCTGCTGATTTTCTTTGTCGTGCACTGGTAGGCCCACGCTCTACGCGTTTTTACACCGTATATTTTCCCGGACGGTCTCGATGGATTAGTCAACGTTAGTGACGGTTTCAATCTCCATCGAGCACTGCGGCGAGCAGCCGCCGTCGCTGACTTCACCGAAGACAACGACGAATGCACTGATATACCCGTTGAATTCGAAGATGAAGATTACGACCCTTTGGCCTACCCCGTCTCTTCTCCAGAGCCATACACATCCCCATCCCCATTATCCTCCGCACCGACCTCGCCTTCGACACAACCCCCGGCGCCACACATCTCTGCGCCACCTGAACCACCCATCTCCGCGTCACCTCTGCCGACGGAGCACTCCGATTCACTATTCACGGACCTCACATCATCTCGACCTCTGGCAGACCCTGTTGCTCCGTCCTCGACACCATGGGTCGCAACGAGAATCGCGGCCGTTACATCCGCCGTCAGCAGCGTCGTTTCCTTCTGCCGAGGCCCTGCCGAGGCTGTCCCTCCTCCACCAGCTCTGTCTACTTCCCCTCCTCCGCCAGCGTCGCCTACTTCCCATCTGCCCGCGCCGGCTAACTCCCCTGCACCACCTGGATCCTGTGCGCCCCATCGCCCACGTAATCACCGTAAGGCCAAGGCGCGGCAACGCGACCGCGACAAATCCTACGGACCGATTGAAGAAGCAATGAGCAATCCTTTAACTCGCGGCCCTCTTACCTTTCCCGAACGGCTCGTTGAGAAGTACAGCAAGATCAACATCGCCGATACTCTCCGCATGAAGTGGTTCTCTGCTTCCGGCCTCGCACACGCGCTTGGCGCCTGGATTGGTGTTCGGAGGTTCAAGTCTTCGGATGTTGATGGATGGACTGCAGAGAAGTTAGTGCAAGAGTGTGGGTTCACTCTGATTCAGTGGGACGGGTAGTACGTCACATCCGCACTTGCTTTTCTCCTCTCCAGGTTACTGACGGGTGTTGGGGTAGCTCGAGTTTTGCGTTAGTAGATAAGCTGGGCCACATAATAGCTCGCTGTATTGGATTTCCTAAGGACTCTCGGTGGGAGCAGATATGTCGAGGGGCATGTGAGGCTATGGATCGCGCGCGCGCAGCCATGGCAAGCCCGCAGCGCGATCCAAATGGTCGTCGAGGTTTTTTCTGGACTCTTTTCACCGGTTTCTCCATGGGTGGTGGTCAGAAAGTACGACACTATTCCTGATGTTTTTCAGACTTACTGACTCACTGCCGCTGCCACAGTATCCAATGCCCATGGATATGAAATCCAAAGCAAACAAGAAGGCTGCTGACGAACTTTGTAAGGATCCGAACATCAGGAAGATCGCCCATCATGGAAGCAGTAAGTCTCCGCTTTCCCGTCCATTCTTGTAGAATTGCTCACCTTTAAGTCATCAGCCACGTATGCCTTCACTTCGCCAAAGGCCTTCAGCTTTCTCGATAGCTGTCTTCTCCTTATCGAGTCCATGGCCGTACTGCTCTGTCTCCCCGCGCTCATCCGCCCTTTCCCTTTCAGCATCTTCCCCGCGGTAACATTCAATCTCGGCTCGAATGTTACCACAAAGCTCCATCGCGATTTCAACAACATCATCTTTGGCATGTGCGCTATCCACGCGCTTGGACGTTACGACCACACAAAAGGGGGTCACCTCATCCTTTGGGATTGGAAGATCGTTATCGAGTTCCCTCCCGGTACAACCATACTCATTCCTTCCGCCGCTGTTGCACACGGGAATACACCCCTCCACGATCCCAAGAACGAAGAGCGGAAATCTTTCACTCAGTATGTTCCCGGTGGGCTTGTTCGATGGTTCTCGTATGGGTACCGTACGGAGAAGGAGATCAAGGAGCAGAATCCAGCTGAGTGGCTAAGGATTAAGGCTGAGGCAGATGCGCGTTGGGAAACAGCCTGTGGGATGTTCTCCAAGGTTTCGGAACTACATATTGACATTATTTCTCATCTTACTATACAACGTAAAGAAACCCAGGATGCGGGTGTGGGCTATGCGGCCGAAGCAATAGACATCGAGTAGATAGCGTCATACACTACCATTAATTGTTTTTACCTTAAATTGTTTTTACCTTATACTCTGTAATGTTAATGATCGCCGTTCGCAGACCTGGGAGTGACTGGCTTGTGTAAACAATACCGGGAGAATGCTGACTAGAATACATGTGTCTTGTATCCCAAAGCCCCACAGGCGAGTGGCCTTTACGATCTTTATGGAGATTTCGGTATCCGTAGGGAGCGTAGGGAGATCTGGCGTGGGTATTTAGCATATAACACTGCCTATGGAAGCACTCTTCCTCCAGGTGAACTTGTTCAATTGGTCAGACACCGTTTGACCCTCTTACTGTAAGATTCTCCTAACTTAGGTTTGGCGAAGCAGTCTAGAGTGAGATAAGATAAGATCCCCACACAGCTTGTGATGTTCTCCAAGCCAGCTTTGTCCTATGGTGAGTTATGGTTTTTCTTTGGTAGAATCCATCTCCTCTTCTCATGGTCGGATGCATATACATGGCCGCTCTCCTCGCTCACGAGGCTATGATCAAACTTTCGCAATTAAGACCCGGTGGACGTCTCATCGTCTCCTCTTTGCTGCCAAACTCGCCTGCATTATGCTCGACAACATAGTGAAGCTTGATGGTATGAGAGATAAATCAGAACGAAATTTGAGAGTCTTCTTGAAGTGCGCACCGAACCGAATATCAAGTTTTTTTTTACATCGGGAAATCGACCCCGCGCTAATGCCAGCTAATTGCACGGCTAATCCCACGCGGCGCGGCTATCGGCGACCGGGTTGTTGGTACCGGCGAGTTAGCACAGATTAGCACAAATTAGCCCGGGGTTAGCCCTGGAAAGAGCATACCGAATTATTCAGGGCATTTCTATATTGACAGTATGTAGAGCTCGACCGTAGGGTTGTCAACAATGTAGTTTGCATGCAGTATAATACATTACTATGGCCGCAGTGTCTCTGGCTCTTTGTGAGCACCGCCGAGAGCACCCCAAGCAATGTACTTAACACTGTATGCAAAGCCCATCCTCTATTCATTTCTCAAATACTATATGGCTTGGCATATATACTCCTCCCCCATACCTCTTGAAAGTTTTCGAAAGCGGGGGCAGACGTGAACGACAAGTGAACCTTGGGTGGCACACGCTTCGCAGTCTATTTGGCTTTGTTTGTTCACAGTTGACGACGCGTCGCCCTCTGTCGCCCTGCGTTGCCGCACCTTCTTTCCTCCTTCCTCTCACCTACGACGCTGGGAGTGCGCTCTCAGCCATTAGCCGTAGCACTCTCATCTGTCACTCTCACTGATGGTGTGTACTCTAACTTGGTCCCAAGGGGAGCTGACAAATATAATGAATAACCGGGACCTGGTTAGTTAGTTAGGCCCTCGGGCCTCTTAAAAAATTTTTGGACCCCACCCAGAAAATCGCCGAGAATGGCCAAAATAATACATTGGGCTGGGAGCGATGTAGGTATCATGTGCTGATGCTAAGTGGATTATTATAGAACCATTTTGTGGGCAAAATGTTGATGTCTGGGTCAAAACTAGAGTGAAATAATTAAGAGCTTTGCCGTTGGACAGTCTTACGCAAAGCTCAGACTGGTAAATTGAGTGTGATTGAGCAGCCATGCATCATGGAAATATAGAAGCATAAGGTTTGGGCTCAGAGGCTAGGGCAGGGGAAGATCGACGTCAACGGCGAACATAACCTAGCCTAGGCTAGGGTAGGGGAAGATCGACGTCAACGGCGAACATAACCTAGCCTAGGCTAGGGTAGGGGAAGATCGACGTCAACGGCGAACATAACCTAGCCTAATTCAAGTGCAGATTGAATGATAGACTGATTATAAATCACTTATACTTCATTCTCCAAAAGAAATAAAGAGCGGAGATTCTTCTGATTGGCTCAGAAATATTATTTAAATCATTTAAATATTAATTACAGTTAGTTAGTTCACCCCTCGCCTCCCTTAAAAAAAAATCGACTCCCGGTGTTTCATTCAAGATCTCAGCTCCCCTTGCTTGGTCCTCCGTATTTCCCTCCTCATGGTGATAGCTGTTTGCATGGCTTTTACGGCGCCAGCGCTGCGAACCTTCCCTGGCCATCGTTCAGCGCATGTCGGGTAGACTATAGGTGCAACTAGGTGCGTGGTCTTCCTTTTCTCTTTCACTGACTTGGTAAATACATGACCCTGTTTCTCATCACTGACAATGTCGAAGACATCAAGCTTATAACCTTATGCTAGCTGTACGCGATCGCCCTCATCAGGGGCCGCTCAGATTATATAAGAGGTACGTACTTGCATTGTTTGCCTTGCCTGTTCTGGATCTCTAATGTTTGCAGGTCGCATGACCATGTGCATGGAGCACATGTAGACGTGATGTAGTGCAAGTTGTTCACGTCATGAACAATGGATAGCGTGATTCAATCGCGGTGAATCGTTGGTGTACGAGGTGAGTTGTATCATGCATAAACTCTTGTTTTTTCTTCTTCATAACTGTTGAGTGTGGTGTGCCGCAGATCCCACCTTTGCTGCATGTATATACTTTTGTTCCCTCATCTCCAGCAGCTCACTAGTACTTTTGCGACGTTTTTGGTCAGTCTTGTCATGACCGTCCTGACATGGCCTATTTGTTTTCCTTCATTTTTCTCTATTTTCCTTCCTCTATCGCTCGTGACCCGGTTCCCTCTCCTCTTTCCTCTCTGTTGACTCGTTTCCTACGGATGTCCGGACTATATTTACAGACGCTTACGCGTACACCCATGCCTCTCCACTCTTCCGGTTTTCACTCTATTCTTGTACGATTACTCATCCTGCTTACCCTGCGCTGACGCGTCCTCTCCTTGGCTTACTGATCCCTTTCCCTTGCTTACTGATACTTTGTTCCCACGCTTACGCGTCTCCTTTCCCACGCTTACGCGTCCCTTCCCCTTCTACATATATATACTTTGGGTACTTCCACCTTCACTTTCCCTTAACCTGATCCTCCTCTTAGTCACCCGGTACAAAGACACTTGTCTACCAGCCCACTGTTGCACTTGGTACGGTTACCAACTCCAACTTCGACTACACCTACTCGGTCTATCTCCACGCCCACAAGGCTCCTTGGAATATACTCGTTATCTTGGTTCTCTCTCCATCGTTCGGCACACCCCGCCAAACTCGAGTGCAGACTAGACTTCCGGTCGCCCATCTCTTGATCACGCCACCAGCCGCGATCTTGACCTAGGAACCACCCGTCGGATACTACCAACGTAGTCCGATCTCACGTAACCCAGCGTCTAGGGTTTTTACGTTCGGCCTTAGCCGCTCATCTAAGCAACACAGCTTAGAAGTCCGCAGTGGTCGCGACAAGTCTCGCGTCATCATTTTAAGCTCTCCGCCTCATCTTCCTCTCCTCCACCACATCTAACATGATACAGAGAGCATCGTAACCCTAGCCAATCCCTTCTACCGCCGCCCTTCGCCCTATACGCACCATCTGTCATTATGGACCCACAAGACTTACACCACCACTATTCTCGTGTAATCACAGTCCCTTTGCCGACGCGCGGTCATGTCCCCGCCGCTGATGTGGATGTTCGTAGTTTTTTGATGGTTTGTTTCGAGACTCGAGAGGTTTTTCGCCGTGTCATGCGGCGTGGTTCCTGTCAGTGAGTTGTATACCTTTCCCTAGCTCCGTTGCGTGTTTCTTTCTTCAATAACTTGCTTGCTAACAAAACCTAGGTGTTCTGCAGATTTTTACCGTGCACGAACGATCATGTTGGTTGTCTGGCGACGTGCCCAGCTCCGTAGGGCTTGTAGTAGTCGTCCATGTGCAGGCTCTGTAGTACCTTGTATTTAGAAATTTAATTGTCTAATGTAATAAATTTGATGCTCGTATGATATGTGTGCACGCATGATGGTTTACTGCAGGAATGGGTATGCAGCAGGGCGAGGAAGAGGGCAGCGTCAGGGCTTATGAGTGAAAATTAGCTCTGATTAGCATCCCATTAGTTGGCGGACTTGTCTAATCACGGCTAACCCTAATCCTAGGCTGATTAGCCCTGATTAGCCAGAGTTAGGTCTCGTAAGCCGGGGGGTGATTTCCCAATGTATCCAGTACGGACCGTTTGATTGATTGCATGGCTGACTTCAAACCCTGTTCGAGTTCTTCGGAAGTTCAAGTCAAGTCTGCCCTTGATTCGGGAGTCGCGACAGTTTACACCATTAGACCTTATATGTTTTGAGTTTACTTAGAACTCGTTGGCGGAGGATCTGTCCGATCCGCCAATGAGCTTTCACAAAAATCAAGGGGAGCTGACAAATATAATGAATAACCGGGACCTGGTTAGTTAGTTAGGCCCTCGGGCCTCTTAAAAAAATTTTGGACCTCACCCAGAAAATATCGAAAAATATCCAAAATAATGCATCGGGCTTGGAGTGATGTAGGTATTATGTGCTGATGCTAATTAGATTGTTACAGGACCATTTTGTGGGTGAAATGTCAATGCCTAAGTCAAAAATAGACTGAAATATTTGAGATAATCACCGTTAGACAGTCTTACAACTCTTATAGATAGCTCAGACTGGTAAGTTGAGTGTGATTGCTATGCATCTTGGAAACACAGAAGCAGAAAGCTTGGCCTCAGAGGCTAGGGCAGGGGAAGATCGACGTCAACTTCAAGTGCAGATTGAACAATAGACTAATTATAAATCACTTATACTTCATTCCCCAAAAGAAATAAAGAGCGGAGGTTCTTCTGATTGGCTCAAAAATATTATTTAAATGATTTAAATATTAATTACAGTTAGTTAGTTCACCCCTCGCCTCCCTTACAAAAAAAGTCGACTCCCGGTGTTTCATTCAGGACCTCAGCTCCCCTTGACAAAAATTACCAAGTTTGTATTAACATATAAGCCCTATTGTCCTCCCTTATTTGTGCGAGAAGTCTTCTGTTCCTTTCCGTCACCACTAGTCGGGGTCGTTCACATTGTAACAGGCTCACGTAGGCTCACGTCACGCTCAAACTTATGTCTTCCTTCAGGTTGCTACTGACACTGCCTTGACCTAGAAGCAAGAACATTCCTCCCAATCGGACAACAACATTGTTGAAGGTAACCCAGCGGGTGAACAGGTATGCATCATCAATTTCCAATCAATTTCTCAACTGGTGTAAGCTTGCCTTACGCCTTGTGTATCACACGTGCAATAAACCAGACCAGGTGTCGGATTGCACAGTAATACGGTAGGGTAAAGTAAGCTTGTCTCTTCCTCGAGGGAGGAAGGCCCGTTATATATACATTCAGTCAAAAGGAATATGAAATAGAGCACAGCCGCTATGGCCGGCATAAGATGACTCGACGTCTACAGACGTCTCTCAAGAAGCGAGTAAGTAATATAGAAGAGATAGAGATGCCGGGTAGAAGTGCCTTAGAAGAGGACTTCTATCCCTTTCCTAATCGGGAAGATGGCGGAGCCGAACGTTCCACAAAGGGTCCGTTCGCCTTACAACTGGCCTTTCACGATGTCGTCGAGCTTGATACGCCGCACACCCCTGAGATCCTCACTATTCTTCCACTGCTCCACCAAATACTTCCCCTCCACTGGCAGAACCTTACTGTTCTTCGTCTCCACTTTGGTATGCAGCCTGTTCTGCAGCTCTGGCCCGGGCACCACTCACTCCACTAACTCCGTCACTACCTGTCCCTCATCCTTCTGTCCACTCTCACCAGACGCAGGGTCCGATAGTCCACCGTTGAGCTAATGATCCTCAGCGATGGTAGACATCACCCTGTCATTACTAACCGCCTCTCCCAGCCTGAACTTGAACTCCTCCCCGTCCTCAGCAACTTTGACGACCCTCGTACATCTTTCTCATATATTGATATCGCCCGGCAGGCCATTGACGTGCGCGATCGTGATATGCGGCCTCTTGCTCACCCTCCCATTCTGCTTTAACTCCTCCCATAGCTCCGTGTCTGGCCCTTGGCTTCCTGTCCCCTGGCATTCTTCCTGTTTATGCCAACCCCATATGCATCGTCTCCCTCATCATTGTAGGCCTCCACCTGTTCTGGTCTCACTCTCTTACTCGGGCACGCTGTGAACTCAGATGCATCTTCTGTGTCGTAGGCTGTGCTCCTCTTGATGCGTATGCGTGGGGTGGATATGACTTTCGTAGTCCTCATCTTCTGCTGCCACATCTGTCGTCGTCTTACGTTAGTGATCGTACTTGGATCATACCATTCGTTGAGCTCAGGATGTTCTACTGACCATGTATAGCTCACTATCCAGCAGCGCTATACTACGTATCAACGGCACCATCCGATACATGGACTTAGGCTTGGACGGCACAACGTGAAATGCAACCTCAAGCTGCACGACCTGCCCGTCTCTAAACCTGCCTGGCTCCATGGTGATCCACCTGTATATAGCTTTCATCAGCTCAGAGCAAATATTGGTTCGTCTGTGATGCACTCACTTTCGTGAACCGTTGGTTGTCGTGTACTGATGGTGTCTGACCATATTGTTGTGTAGATACTTGCCTCTCCCTTCTACAGCCCTGGCGAGGATCCCTAAAGGGTCGACGGTATGGAGAAGTTTCTCTGAAGTCTCGCTCTTGCATATGTGTGTGGGTGTGAAGTAGCGCGTACCGAATGTTAGGACCGTCTCCCCTTCATATGATTCGGGCTCAATTCTCTTCAATGCCCCACTCAAAAACTCGTGACTGAACATGGTATGGATATCTTCGATTGCGGCGACTATGTTGTTGAACTGGTCCTCGTCCGCCACGATGATGGACACCTCTTGGGTGGCGGATATGGCTGCATCTGGTAGCCTGTCGTAATCGTGTTCAGCAATCGTACTTATGTGCTTCAGCTCGTGTACGGAGAGGATAATGTGCTCACTGGCTTTTCGATCGGATGGGCGGCAGGTTGCTTTGAACCATGATACCTGCGACCACTAATGTTGGTTCGATTAACTCCTTCTCGTCTAGTTTGTTCACTGTGGTCTCCAGTAGAAGGGCCGAGTTGACGTTGGCCTTCTTGTCGACTTGTATGGTTCTCTATATTATGATTGGTGGTGAGTGAGATGCTTCAGATTCAAACCGGGTCATAACCACCTAACAAACCTTTCCGTACGAAACCAGATCTTGACTGTTGTCGTAGTCTTCAATTACAATTCGATTATGTCCTTCGAGTATGCTTCTGTATGGCATCATAAGGATGTCAACATTTCGGGACTCGTCTCAATGTGAGTGGGTATGTTGTGAGCCGCTCACTGTTGTCTGGATCTGTGAGAAATTGCATGTAGTCTGCGGTAGACCCCATGGCTGAACATGAGTACGGTTCCTCTTTCTTTTCTCTAGCCTTATTATTTTGCGCTATCCAGACTTTGGAAGTATCTCCTTTTTCGACAGGTCGGGAGGCTATCCCGCCGTCTCAGGTGGCCGTTAGGTGTTTGAAATCGTGTTGTCGTACATCATCCAATATTGATACTTGTCCCAGAAGACCCCACTTTGCTTTATCTCTTGTTCCTTGTCGGACACCTTTATTGCCCGCGATCAAAGGTAAGGCCTTCAGAACTGAGTGGAGGGTAGCAGAAAGCCTCCATGCTCTGCTTATCACCTTCGAAATGAAACTATCAGCATGAATACAATATAGAATATGGAAAAATAGAAGATACCTTGTCCATACTTAACAGGACCACTCTTGACAGAACGAGAATCTGATGGACCAAAGCGCCGCCAGTGACCGGGAGGAACAGGCCGCTCCTCCAAGCGAAGGTATACAGGATTGCTGGCCTTCGCAAAAGTGAGGAAGATGTCGAAGTCACTGTCTTCAAATATTGCGCCTCTGACATTTTCTTGCCCTGGGGTGCCGGTGTTGGGGTAGACCCGGACATCACAAGCCCAAGAAAGGAATGCATGTAGTTCGAGGCCACATCGTGACACAGTACAAACTGTGAAGAGAAAATCCTTCCACCCCAGAACACCCCGTTCCAGATGCCCAACAGCCGCCAGCGTCCGAGTGAGTAAACCACGGGGTAAGTCTTCGTCTTTGACATCTCGATTAAGATGGTTGCGGAGGGTGAGGACCAAAGGGAGGAGGTCACAGACTTCACGGCAGAGGCGGAAGCATGTCCTTGAGATCTCTTGGTAGAGCTCCGAGTGCAGAGTCTGCAGATTGGTGGTATGGAGAACTTTCTTTCCATTCCGAGTGACTTCACGGATGACGGATGTCCACAATTGTTTACGTCAATGATGGAAGAGTTTGAGACGGAAAATAGGATGGCGAAGAGGGATGTAGATGAGCCAAGGGGCATGTCGGTCAAACGGCTGGAGAGTGAGGGTGTATTCGTACAGCCCCCAATATCCATCTTCGTAGACAGAGACCCCGTCCGTTCGCTTGGTGTTAGCCATAGTCAGTGCATTGAACGAGACACAGTTCGAAATCTACAACGATGGGTGGTGTCAAATATGATGGAGATTGAATCCAATGCTAGTCCTTACCTCTTCAGACTCTGGCGTGTTTGTGAAATACTTCTTGTATGCTTCGTTCTCCATGAAGTAGGACCAGCCGGAGCCTAAACAGATGTCTGTCGATCCCGTTGCTCAAAGTCTGCTCTTAAGCCAGAAGTTGTAGTCGTGTGCAAGCATCAAGCGATAGAGCCACCTAAAGCGCAGTCCGACGAATCTGTTAGCATCCCCACACTACCATGGAGGGTGATGCTGCTGACCTATCCGCCTCCAGGCCTTTGAGCATGGACGGTGTAACATTGACGTTGAGGATTGGACAGGGTCGATATTGAACTGCGAGCTCGCCTGGCTGCGCTCCTTCAACTCCAGACTCCGCATGGCCGCAGGCGCCACGCTTCAACATCTTGAGGTTCCTCCATTGGTGCATCATGAGTACGAACGAGGGCAACCAGTCTTTGCAAACCAGTGAAAGAAGTTCAGCACTGCTATTTAAATAGAGCAATAGCCACACGATGTGGCTACTTACCGGCAAGGGTTCCAGTCCATAGCCATCTGTAAGGAGGGCAAGCGCATGATAGTAGTCGAACGCCGAGATCTTGCCTTGAAGTGTCATTGTGTGAAAGTTTCGGAGTACTTCAAATGTAGCACATGTTTAAGGCTCGAGGGGTGTGGCGGGGTATGGGTATAGAGAGGCTCGAAGAAGTTGAACATATCGTGGGGTGGAGAGTGGTTCAATGGAGAGGAAGAGTGATAGGATGAAATGTGTGCAAAAATCTTCTGGGCACGGTGCTGCTCAGCTGGAGAGTTCTTCCATGGAGATTCGTCGGACTTGAGTGCTAGGATATTCGTATATGGACTAATAAAATGCATATAATATGCATACAATCACCGGAAGTTGGCAAGGTTGCAGTTTCAACACAGAGAACTGCGCACCTTCGAGTACCCGCCACCTCCCGTCTTCGCTTATCCTCAATTACACTTCTTGCAGCTTTGCCAACCTTTCGTCTTCCATGACACTTGATATAATGATGTCGGTGTTGTCTGGTAGTGAGTTTTGAGAGGTGTCCTAGACAATACAGACATGAGTGTTGGATAAATTAGTCCATGTGTCGTGCTCGTCTGACCTGGATTTCTGGTCGGCTGCTCTGTAATAACCATGCTGGTGGTAGAGGGTATATTGGCAAAAGAGCGAAGCCAGCACAGATAGACTATTAGTAGCGGCGGGCAGAGACTCAGAGGTGTCGCAGAGGTAGTAGACTGGACGTCTGAGACTGACACACGGCTGATGGAGGCTGACGGGCCAAGGTGAGCTTGAGAGAGGTCCTCCGAGTGTGGCACTCGGTGTGGCCCCTACTCGCACCAGTGTTGTGCCGGTCCGGGACTGTCACTGTAGGTCGCGTTGCCGGCCGCATAGGGTCTCACACGCGACCTTGGCAACCGAGACTTTGGGTATCCTGAGGTCTCTTGCCATATTTGGCTATTTGGTTATGTAAGCAAGGCCGACAGTGGCACGGATGTTCACTGCTCCAGCCTCAACCTGGCTCCATCGCTCCGTTAGTTAAGTGTCGCCGTCTACTTTGTGTATATTCAACAAAGGATAAGTATTAGATCACTTGATGGAAGCTGAAATTGAAGTTTTGTAGTCTTGTAGTCTTGCATTTGACTTTGATTTGACTGATTTGAAAGGGCCTTCGGGCTAAACCTAACTCTTTATTTCTCGGCGTTTCTAAGGAGTGTACGCGCCTTGCAGGCAATGTGGCACCAGGTGCTACCTCGAGGGAGATAGGAAGTGTGGCAAAGTCATGTACAGAGGCGTGGGAAAATCTCGGCAATTGCCGGCCATCGATGTCCTTCATATACTGTAGCATTTCGATCAATTCGGCACGTACTGTGACGTGTGACAGGCCCTCCTCACTCGATGGTTTCGTCAACATGGCGAAGCCGCGTGACACCGGGCGGAAAATCGACGAAAAATGCCAGAAATTACCATATTGGGTCACAAACCCGCTTGATGGTTTCGACACTTGCGGACGTGACGTGTTACACCTGTGACATTTCGTCGATTTTGGAGGGCCTGTGACGCGTGACTGCCGAATTGATCGAAATGCTACAGTATTCGATTTTCCACCACATTATGGTCATGTGACCTGGATAAGGGTTGGAGGGTCTGGACTCGGCATGGAACATTCTAGATTACTTAGTAGTTTACATTACTCATCGTAGATAGCATGTGATTGGCTTACTGTACAAGTCTCGGCACAATGTGGGTCGACAGAGTTGATGTGGACAGAGTAGTATAAGAACCCCATGTACATATGTCCATAGTTTCCCTTAACTCGATCTCCTCGCTTCTCGCCATACTCAGTGTGACCTTGTGTCCTGGTGTATCCAGCCCCAAGCCCACGGTCTTCAGTTCACCCCACTATTCTCTCTGGGCTAGTGCCCCTAGGACAAGCGCTCCTAGTACTCACACATTTGCACACCGACACCCTCAGCTACTGTCACGACCGGGCGCTACGGGAGTGATGGTACCCCACGGCTCAAGACAATAAAATCGGAAAGAAGTCGGAAAAGAGGAGGAAAAGGCTGAGTATAATAGAACGCCCAGGAATAGACGATCTACAAAACTGAGGAAATACATGTGAGTTCTACGAAGTATTTATACGAGTCCGAGATCGCCCCAACAGTAAGTAGAACGAAAAGCAAGACAAATATTCAAGAGTGAATCAAAGGAGAAAGACAAATAATCGTACACTAAGTTCGTGCCCTAAAGAAAACACTAAGTAGCTCAAACAATGCGTCTGTAGCATGTAGACTAAGGAGTCCAAAGGAAGACGAAAAGATAAGACGAGTAACGACGCTAAGGAAGAGGAAAAACCAATCTAGAGAACAATGGGTACAGCTAGTTCGGACATAAACAATTTATCCTAGAACAGTCAGGCACAGATAAAATCCGGAGACACCGTAGAATGAACCTATGAATGAGTAGGAACCTCTTGATATCAAAATGTCGGTGATTGAGTGGAAACTGGTCGAGATACACGAGGGGAAACACTATCAGATGGCCCTGAATGATGTTGAGACCGAGATTGCATCGTAGTATATTCTACCGTGGTCCAATCACAGAGTTTGTTGGATCGTTGGAATGCCCGAGCTCGAGAGGTTCATCTAGAATTTTGTTCGGAGTAAAAACCCCCAGTGTAGCGTTCTGTAGCGTCGTTAGAAGGGGTGTGGAAATCCCAGCGCATCGGAGTTCGAAACGTTCCACAGGAACCGGCAGCTCGGTGCGAGCTTCCGTAGCTGCGATCGCCTGTCATGTATGGCTTGAATAAAATCGTAGAAACTCCAGATAAATTGGGGAAGCCTCCTTGGCATGTTGCGTTCCATGCGGGTACTCTGTCCTTCATGTATTGATAGGAGAAATGCCACGGGGGACATTTTACGAGGGTCGAGACTTAAGAAACGAGGAGGAAGGTCAGGAATCCGACACTCCACTCCACTCTCCACTCCATCGTCCACGCAGGCCCTCCATCGAGTCTAGACCGGAGGTTCCATCTAGGACTGGACCTAGTTTCGGCGGGATTTGGATCGGTTTCAAACATGGATGCCGGGTATGCCGGACTTCAATCTGACTCCGCCATGTTTCGGGTCTCAGATATTTGAATCCCGCCACTTGTGCACCACTTACCCGCCCTAAGTACTTGATGATCATAGTTAGATATTTGTGTCTTACACGCTCATTCCTCCAGCCCCTATTTACTGTCTATAACATACACGAACATGCTTCTCTCTATTTTGATATCTCATGTGCAACATTCCCCGGAGCTGCAGTCAATTTCATTGACCCAAGTAACTTCATTTCTCGCTGTGTGCACTCGTCTCCGAAGGCACATCGACATTCTTCAACCCGCTGAGCTTTCTCGAGAAGAATCAGCTCCGGATGTGCACACGGTGGCGATCAAACCGAGCGCTTCGAAGCCGCTATGCAAGAGCGCAATACTCGAATCGTTCATGACGGACAGCCAGAGCTTACTCACGCATGCGACAAATGTACACGGATTTATCAAAACGATGACGGTACTTGTTCTAGGGTCGAAGTCGCAGTAATCGACGGTCTTACCATGGGGCATCCTTGCTGCGCTGAACCGACTTGCTTCAATCCACTTCCTCGCAATCGCAACAAGAAGCGGTACTGTGACCATCACGATGACCGTCATTCAATCTGCGCTATCGTTGGCTGTACTGCTCCAGTGACAAAGAATTCCATGACCTGCTCCGATCTCAAGCACTCCGAGATGGAGAGGCTTCATCTGGAGCGTGGCAAGTCCATCTTTCGGCTTCGACAGCTCAGTTCACGGGCAAAGGGAATCGACACAAGCAATATGGACGAGGCGGAGGCATTGTTGGACATGGACGAGAATGAGTGGTTTGAGGTGCTGGACTCAGGTGATGTTCGGGTGTACGATGCAACAGCACCGGAGAGTTCTACGGGACAGTTGGATGAGAAGATGGCATCAGCATCGGCGAGGTGCGAAGGAAAGTCGGAGACAGGCAATAAGAAAATACGAGCCCAGTTCACAAGGCAACGTACCCACAACAAAGAAATTCTTGTCCGACTGTGTGGAGTTATTGTGGCGCGTGCAACGCTGAAAAGTGCAGAGGGTGTATCCAGTGTCATGGTCTGTCTATCTTATTCTATCTATCTTCCAATTTGACTCGTTTTGCTCGTTCCAATGGCTCACTAATCTCCTCTGTAGGACATGGTCAAGCATGTCTACACTCGACCACGTGCACGTAAGATCAATCATCTCATATATGATTCTGCTTGTATTGCGAGGACGTTGAAGAAGGTCCAGGACGATCCCTGGTGGCAGGATGTCGGGCTCACCGTTGATACCTTCCACTTCAAGTGCAAGCACAAGGAGTCGGATATCAACTGTCAACTCTACTGTAATCCCGCTGATTACCCAGAGCTTGTAGTTGGTGATGGCTGGTATTTCAACTCGTCCACATGTGAGCAAACAAATGCATGGTTCGGAGGATATAATGCTATTGTTCGGGAAATGAGGTCTACAAAGTACAACTATTTTCTTGATGAAGTGATTATCAAGCGTAACACTGTTCTGGTACATAGATTGGATGCCAGTGGAGAAGGAAGGCTGCTGTACTTTACATGATGTACCTGTACCTTCGCACAGACACATACTAGTACACACTTCTCATAATCTAGTGCACCCATGCGACCCTCTTCTCAAAAATTCGATGAAAATCAAGCCTAACTTTTGTGAAACATATGCGCAACAAATGAGGGACTGTAATATGAGACTAAGGGGTCACATTCCTGCTTGAAAAAAATCCAGGACTGGTGTGGTAGCCCGTGTGATGTATTTCTTAATGTGGTAGCCCATGCGGCAGTGCAGCTCACGCGTGAGCTGCTCGCGCCCATGCGACCTCGGTCTCAAAAATTCAATGAAAATTGAGCCTAACTTTTGTGAAACGTATGCGCAACGAAAGAGGGACTGTAATATGAGACTAAGGGGTCACATTCCTGCTTGAAAAAAATCCAGGACTGGTGTGGTAGCCCGTGTGACGTATTCCTTAATGTGGTAGCCCGCGAGCAGCTCACGCGTGAGGCATGAGCTGTGAGCTGTCATATGGAAGACAAGACAATATTCATCCGATTGGAAAGTACAAATCAGGAGACATACACAACTAGGGATACAAAAGAGTGGAATGGAATGATAGTCTAACTCAAATCAACCATTTGAACAGGCCTTGAACGCCGTCTCTCCTTCAACGCATTCCTCGCCTTCGCCACATTCATCTTGTGCCATGCAGACCATAGCCCCCTCTCCGAATACATTGCATCACGTCCAGCCTGACGTTGAACATCAGTGCACCCCTCAATCCAGAGTGTACGAATCTTATGATACTGTGAGCTGCGGAACGGGACACCAAAGACTTGTTCGAATCGGATTCCGCAAGTGCCGGTAGTCATCGTGTCCATCTCCTTAAGTCCATTGGAAACGTCAATAACGAACCAGTCACTGGGCCACACTGCGTCTGCCGCAGTCTTTCCATGAGCCGGAAGAATGGGCAATGCGAGTGGAGTCTCGAGTGAGAGTGGGGAAAGAGGAGTCGGAGAGACGGAGAGTTCAATGTCTGGCTGGTGATTGCAGGTGGCGGTGGAGGTGGAGGCAGGGTTGTTGGATCGAACATAGAGCGATAGCGATAACGATCCATGTCAAATGACGCTTCGCGGGTGAAAGGGGAGAGTGAGAGTTCAGGTGAGTCGGAGTCGGCCATAATGATCGGAAGGCTCTTCGAACATAACTCGCTGATTTCAGGCATGGGTGGCGAGCGCAGAGGGGATATGTAGGGTAGAGAGTTCTCCACGAAGTCGCTTTAGTATGTTGTCCTCTGTCTCCGAAAGATCGTCCAACTCGGTGTGGTTGCGCTTCTTGCTGGTGCGATGTGAACCGGACTTGTATGACGCAGAGACCTTCGCCCGTTCAGCTCCAACATTATCCCACAGCACCGGACTTCTCAAACGAGCGGCCTCCTGAATATCCGTGATCCAGCCGTGGAGATTATCGCATACGATGTCTGAGTTGCGGCGAATGATAAGGCATGGGGACGAGTTGACGGAGAGGACAGTGTCGAGAGAGACTTCCGTCCAGAACCGGTATCGACAGTCGTAGACCTCTGTAGCATCAGACGGAGAAATTCCCACGAGAAGAAGATAGCCTGCACGCTCTGCGAGGGAGAACTTTGGAAATGCGCGACAGTCATCGATAATGATGATCTTCGGGGGAGTGTGTGATGCGTAGAAGATGACTAGTCGGAAGGATTCGCGTTCTCGACGTTCATAGGCCTGTTTGTTGGCATGAGACTGGATCTTCAGAGGTGACAATGCTGGCTGTGAAGAAGTCGTCCAAGTCTTGTTCAACTGAGTGGAATATCTGGCCTTGGAGGATTTCGGCATAGAGAGCGGAGAGGATGGTGTCGTCGAGGTGTCAGAGGACTGAGTAGCATGGATAGGCGACTGTGGAGATAGACTCGGAGATGAGAGCGGGAGCGAGAGTGGGAGCGAGGTTGTCGAAGTAGAAGCAGATGCAGCAGTGGCAGCAGTACCATCTCCGAGTCAGTGTTATGGACTATAATTTTCGTCTTCTTTTCTGCTCGACATGTCTGATACCGCAGGAGACGCGGATGTGCAGTCTCAGTTTCCTTTTTATTTAACTACATACACATCATCCACTCATACGGCCGGTTGATGAACATTCTATGGACTTGTAGACGTGTCTCGACTCCTTTGTATTCTCGACTACGGACTACCTCGTTTCTCATAGCCTAGGACTGTGCTTCATAGCCTTGCATAGGCTTTGTACTATATTTATTGGGTACAGGATTCCGCAGCGACTACGGACTGGGGCACAGTACTAACACGACTCGGTCTGACTTACTTATTAGTTTCATAGCCTCCTGCGGCTGCGCATGTATGTACTATATAAGGACGACCCTAGTAGAGGGGAGTTCTTTAACCTATTCATCTCTGATTTACCTCGTCTATCTGCTCGTACTTGAACTAGTCCTTTCAGCAGGACTAGCTTCCCTTATCGACATCAAGAACCTTTG
>NW_006763153.1:353180-376490 GCF_000264905.1 Stereum hirsutum FP-91666 SS1
TTTTATTTAACTACATACACATCATCCACTCATACGGCCGGTTGATGAACATTCTATGGACTTGTAGACGTGTCTCGACTCCTTTGTATTCTCGACTACGGACTACCTCGTTTCTCATAGCCTAGGACTGTGCTTCATAGCCTTGCATAGGCTTTGTACTATATTTATTGGGTACAGGATTCCGCAGCGACTACGGACTGGGGCACAGTACTAACACGACTCGGTCTGACTTACTTATTAGTTTCATAGCCTCCTGCGGCTGCGCATGTATGTACTATATAAGGACGACCCTAGTAGAGGGGAGTTCTTTAACCTATTCATCTCTGATTTACCTCGTCTATCTGCTCGTACTTGAACTAGTCCTTTCAGCAGGACTAGCTTCCCTTATCGACATCAAGAACCTTTGTCTGTGTAGAATCGCCACTACACCAGACTTTTGACCTAGAAGCAAGGCTTCTTAGAACACGGCCGATCGCACCTGTGATAGCTATCACACCTGCACCAGAACGCGCGTCCACTCTTGAATCTCTATTCAAGCCTGGACATTACAGTCAGAAGAATCGAAGTTGAAGTCAAAGCTGGCGATACCGAGACCGAGAGAAGGTGGTGTGGCAGCCCGAGATCGATGAACCAGTGGGAGGGAAAGTGGTGCATGTACAGGAAGCGGAATGCCTGGACCCGGACGGACATGAAGAGCGCATCCACTGCCTTCCTTGCAGCATGTAGGACAGAACTTGCAACGGGATGATTGGGCCTTGCGCCTGCAGTTGAGCTTGTTACAGTCGGCATAGACCCGTCGCGGGCGCGGTTGCGTGTCTTGTGTACCAGAGGGAGCGGGTTGCGTGTCAGCGGGAGGGATGAGGGGTGTGAGAAATGGAGCGGGTTCGGTAGCGCTCATTTTGGGAGTCTGGCGGTGGGACAGGTTCAACACAGGACGCCAACGAAAATACCCACACCCGCCGAGATCCTTTCCACACTACAAGATCTTTGTCAATCATATTGCTTCCTGGGAATGGACCGGACCAACATACCAGGTAGTATGCTCGTCCGTATGTAGCCTTCTTGCGGTCTTTGACAACCTGCCAATGAACCAGTAGCCTACACTTTGGGTTCCAGCAATTAAAGGGGTCGGTAGAGGGATCCATAAGCCGTCAGATGGTCAGGGTAATATGGCGGTAAGAAAAATGAACAAGGATGTAGTAGCCAAACACTGGCGGGCTGAGTGCCGCAGAGAAGGGGTAGCGCGAGGAGAGAGAGCAGAATGAACAAGAGGAGCCGGATTGATAAAGGGCTCGGTGTATAGATTCGACTTTATCAACATGATCGGTTCACACTGTTGCGATTCGAAACAAATATATTATTGTGAAGTGATCCGAGACAGTACAGGATGATCAATGGGCGACGGAACAAGTGCCACAGACTCGAGTACACCGGATTAGGCAATGGGTGGAGTGGCGCAGTGGAGTGGAGCGTGGAGGGTCAATGGAGTGTCGGGAACCTGACCTTTTTGGAAACGAGGCTCGACGTGCGAGTGCGGGACTTGCCGAGCCGATTCCCTTATGTGGCCTGTGGAGGTTCGACGAGGTTCGGAGGGCGAAATAAAACGATAGAAATGTGGATAAAAATGTGGGGGACTCGTGGAAACCGTGGCGTCATTCGTGGGTGGCGTGCGGGGGCGAATAATACAGAAAATGAATTAAAAGGAGGTCATATACGTAGGGTACAGGTGACGGTTATGACAGCTACAGGGTTAGGTTAGGTTTTGGGTTAGGTTAGGGTTTGGCTATAGGTGGACACCTTAGGTCTAGGACCAGGCTACCTTAGCATGATCCTCCTCTGGTCCACACCAGTCAACCCATGAACTTGAAGTCCTCGTCGTGGGCTTCATTGCGCTCTTGCTCTCGTCGTTCTTGGTGTTGTCTCCTCTCGTATTCCCTGTCTTCCCGCAAAGTGTGCACAACATTTGACCTGAAATGAAGACCTGATGCTCTGAGATCTGATCGTCAGTGCTGATCCACTTGTGCCACTGTCCAATGAGGTCCCTTCAAAGTCAGCACTCTGTGCCAGTACTCCTCTGTTGGATGCCTTCGATACCTTGTTCTCTATTGATCAATGGGGTGCTCTACTAAGTATACTGAGCATCAATGTGTTTCTCGGAAATTTTTTTTGAGCGCAGACATCATGATCCGTAGATGCTCGACCATCGCGCAATATGAAAGCTCATTCTTGATCTGCATATCCTCATCGTCAGCGGCGTATGTGAGTGATGCTTCTGCGTGACATCTGTAAGGGCCTTATACGGCTTAGCTTCTTCTTATTCATTAGTCTCAGGAACAAACTCTGCCCTTGTGAATCAGGAGGCTCCCTCCACAGCAGGTGCACTTTCCCACAGACTAATAGAGCACGAGAGCATGCTGCAGGATGAGAATGCCGTGGATGCAGCAGAGATCTTGTAGTGAAAAAAGCTTCTTGAGGTTGAGCAATAAACAGGAAGATTCAAATGATTTTTGAAGAAAAGAAATGAGTGCTCGACGACGGAAACAAGTCTCGAACACATCATCGAGTGTTGCGACTGTTCATACCTCTTCAGCCTTGAGTAAGTAATCTCTCCCATATGCTTCGCCACAGCAGGTAAGGAGCTTGTTTTTGCGTAAGAGCAAAAGCATCAAAACCCTGGGTATGATTGATCGCTCTCCCTTGAAGTGATTCTCACGGCGTGAGGTTATGAATTTCTTCCATGTGACGGTATGAACACTTCAACCAATTTTCACTAACCATCAAAGTACTATTCTATAGGTCATATCACTTCTAGATCTGGCAGCTTGATGGTTGACGCGCGCCAATCGTTCAGCTCCCACCCTGACACGTACAGGCAGGGGGCGTTTGGTCAATTCCCGCATCTGCCACCAAGGCCCCCTTAGAGCGCTCAAGGTGGGTGGGTGACCACTTATCGTATGAGATGATCATCGTGAATTTTACTGTTGTCATCGATATTGTACGGTTCGGGCTCACTGCTTGATTGAATGACAATGGTGGTGCGATGGATTAGATGTAGACTCCGTCACCATTTTGCTATGGCGCATAGAGCTACATTACATGAGCCGTCAGATGGTGTAGAAAGAGTCGGGATCTTGCTCATCCGGCGAGCCGCACTTAATGAGTTGATGATAATCAACGACATCATTAACAATACATCCTCAAAACTCTACAGAGGTGATGTTGTCGATGCCTTCCAGACGACGCTACCAGCAGAATGAGTTATGGCCATAAAGAGTTGGAGAGATGATGTTGGAAAGACGAGCGCACGCACGAGCGAACTAAACGACGGCTGCGGTACACACTTCAACGTGAGCTCTAGAATAATAAAGTATCTGCCGCTATGGAGCTCGGCGCCGATGCGTGCAAGTACACCCCAAACGCCGGCCATTGGCATCCGCACCTTTTCGGGCGATATGCGCTGAAGGACAATCAGAAACAAATTCAGTCAGTGAATTTATCGTAGGAAAAGCGAGAGAAGAGCGCACAAATCTCGGCTCGAATTGAGGGACACAGCGAGATGGACCCGTAAACGTACATGAAGGATGAAGGGATGCACACCCCTGTATATATGGGTCTTCGAGAGTAAGCCTGAACATCTAAGAAATGAAAGGTGTGTTAGATAATGTCAAAGTCATTAAGACCTTTGGGGAAAATCAGGACACACTAGACACTGTTGAGCATTTGATTGCCTTCGAATTTGAAGCAGAATCTGCACGATTCTGGCACCATAGCTCGAATCGAGTGACGAAACCGCAAACAGCTCGGACCGAGAGCGGTCGACGAAGCAATATTGAGCGTGACTCAAATTGGTGAGGGGAACGGTTAAGCATATCGACCTTGGAACTCGGGAGCCTATCAATAGTGAACTCCCCGGCCATAAATGAACAAATGAGGTGAGTGCACTACACCGCCAAGATTGTTCTGTAGGTCTGAGCTGCGTAGAGCACTTAGCATTAATGGCGCGACGAGAGCGTAGGTAGACGTACTAATCAGGAATGATCCATGAATGCGGGACGAGCCGAACGTCGGAAAGAAAGCAGCGGTGAGGAAGATCCTCGAGACGTCAATGAGAAAAATGGTGCGCTGAATTGTTTGCACATGGCATACTTCAAACCCTTGCCGGACGAAATGGGCCATGTTGAGCACGACATTCATACGAAGCTTCGAGAGTGGTCATGCCTTTTAAATCGAATTTCCACTCATTACAGAGACGTATATGACGGTACACGATGACCTACAAGCCGAGCTAATATATCATGTCGTCGGTAGTCAGCTAACTTAACCCTTCGCGAAACATAGAGTTGGAGACAAGGAAGCTCACCATGCAATCTTAACCCTTAGGCTCCATCTCCAAAACGATCACCGCGAGCTCCACAGCATCTCGTCAAACCGCCTTCGCTATCGCCTCTAGCCACGTCGTTCAGAACCGCATCTCAAAGAACCACATTCGCCAATTGCGACCCTCCTCGCCACCGCCACCTATGCCACTGCTCGTACCGCCCTCATAGTCATTCATGTCCATCTTCTGTCATGAACTCCCGCTTTCTACTATTCACTTGTATACGCACCCGCTTGTATCCACACCGTTCGCCTCTCCATCCACCCAGTCCTTTCTCCAAGACACGGCCTCTGTCCAGCCAAACGCCAGATCGGACATGACGTCATTCTTCGAGGTTGGCGGAGGCGTAAGATAGCATTATCGAAGTCACAGGCATGCCAAATGTACCGGCTGAAGGGGTAGAGCTAAAGGCAGCGGCGGTATTTGTGTTGAGAGATATCGCGGTGGCGACACTGAATGAAGTGGCGGTGGAGCAGGCAGAGTTCGAAGTGGTGCCGTGACGAACTTGAAAAAGTGAGGCGTGCAACACGCAGGTTCAACGTGAGAACAGGGAAGATGGTGACTAAAGCGACAGAGCTCGTTGAAATAGACGTACGCTAGTATCAAGGTGTTCGTTTCGCCACTGGTAGACGTTCGTATAGGCCCTGCCCAGCGGTCTAAACATCTTACACGTCCTCCGACCACCTCGCCTCCTTCGATCTTCGGGGAGGGAGATGTTGTGCTGGTACAAATGACAACGAAGAACGAAGGGCCATGAGAAGAAGTGGGCGGCATTTGAACCCGATTTAACTGTCGATGCTGCTAGTAGGCATCGGATCGTCTGGGTTTGGAAGCGCTATACCGCACGCCGAATGGTTCAGAATGTGGAGGCGATGTTGGTGGGTGAAAATGTGAAGGAAATGGACGTACCTGCGGCGAGGATTTCTCGAACCTACACAATGAATCAAATGCACGCAATGACTGCAGACAACATTCGGCCATCGTCATCGCCGGGGTTTGTGTATGAAGGCCTGAAAATTTAGTGGTTCAGAGACAAAGACATATAGCTTCAAATGAACCAGGTGTTTCACGGCCCGCAAAGGCATCGTTTGAGGCATGGTCGTTGAACGGCGGGATAGAGAGTCATCGCAGGCGCATTTTAAACAGCGAGGTTGCCGGCTTGCTGGCAGTCATGACGTTCGTGCTCGGATTGATACACCTTGGAGGGACATGTCTGATGATGAAAAAGGGGGAGCAGAAGGGGTATATTGATTGCAGTGAAGGCTCGAAAAGAGTATGGTCGAGGTTTGATCGGGGATGTTTTTGGCTTGGCTCAAAGCGTGGCGTCTGTTTGCGCTTGTTAGGTTCCAAAAGCGATAGCCTGCGCCACCGCACCGTTGAACAGCGTCCTACGCGTTCTTGTCGTCCTCGTCCGCCTCTGACGGTCCTCTGAGTCTCAGACTTACCGCATCTCCTCAGACAATGGTACCGTAACGAAAAGCCAGAGCTGAAAAGTCAACCCCACGCCTCGAATCCTTAGGCTATCTCTCTCTCTTTGTCTTCTCCACTCGGCTTCGCTCTCGCCACTCTTCAGACTAAGTACGTCTTGCTTCTCTTCTGTGAGCTAGGAACGGACATGGGCAGTGGCTGAAACGAGAGCAGGGCGAATTACTCAAAACGTCGTGGTATATCAGAACGGATGTCATATATAGGAGTAGGATGGATTCAATGGTCGATGGAGCCCTTCAGTGCGCCTCTTTCACACATTCTCCCCCCCCTCTCTTCCAAGTACTAACCCGATCCTCTTTACTCCCTCAAATATATAAGGCGTACTCATCCGATATTACTTCAACAGCGCCCAAACGCATATGCATCTCTCCCACCGTCGTTCTCTTCGGCTCCCGGTTTATACATACTCAAGGGGTCAACAGATTTCCACAAGTCACCGGGACATTCGACGGACTACCGTTGCAGACCACTGGGAGTAGACAGATTGTCGTGGTGGTGGGTCCAAAAAAGATGATCGTGGCGCCACAATCGGAAGATACAGTGGAAAGTTATATGTCGTTCGAGCAAGGATCCTCGCGCCAGACCTCGCCAGATCCGTTCAACTGGCTTTCATCAAGGA
Organism: Stereum hirsutum FP-91666 SS1; assembly: GCF_000264905.1. NCBI lineage: Eukaryota > Fungi > Basidiomycota > Agaricomycetes > Russulales > Stereaceae > Stereum > Stereum hirsutum. Next base: position 359,666 of record NW_006763153.1, read on the forward strand.
CAACGCAGGATGCTCTTTCTAACACGCTCTCCATCAGCCATGAACATGTATCTTACTATGTACCTTGTTACGATATCAACAAACATACAGCTCGTCATCTCCTTGCATCCTCAGACTCCTCTTGGACTCGAAGGGATCGTACTCGACGTCATGTCTACTAGCCAACATCTTTTTCTCGCATCCCCTTCGAAGTCGTCTAAAGATGAAGTCAATTCCTGGGCCCTGCTCCACATCATCGGCGCAAAAGCGAGCCTTGGGTCCCATTCAGCCTTTCCAAGTGCCTGTCAAGCTTCCCTCGTTCGGAGACCGCGGTGTCCTTCGTTCCTAACCGTTCGGGGAAACAACGAGCTGAGGCTTTAAAGGAAGGACTTATGGAGGCAGGAGGTCTCAAAAGGTTGAAATCAGCGAATTCAATGAAAACACAAGCGGAAGACGCAGCGGGGATGGTGAGAGGTGTGGCGTCGATGAAGGACTTAGGGCTCCGAGCGAAGGGAATGTTGATATTGGATCGAATGGTAATAGTGGGGAACAGTAGACATCCAAAGGTTCGTCCAGTCCGGATTGTTCGGTCTTTACTCGATCTTTCTTTATCACTCTTTGATCTCTCCCACTATCTCGTTTTCTCGTACAATATTTGGTCGCATCGAACAATTCATGTTTTCTCATTCACATCAGTAATCCATTCCGGGACTGACACGTCCGTACCCTCTAATAGAAACTCGCTGAACCCAATGCCCTCGCCCTCCCTACGACTGGCCCACAACACACCATCCATCCCCTCTGACACTCCCTTAACCCCACCTCTACATACGTCTTCATTAGACGGCTCCTCACCTCCGTCCCGATTAACAAGGAGCTCATCGAACACAGGACTCATCTCGACTCGTCTCGGCCGTAGTCCTGAAGCCTCGATAGCTGATATTTAGCAGAGTCCGTGGCCGACGAGTTATTCGAAGAGTTCGAAGAGTTGTCGAGGAGTATCTAGTGCGTAATATGGGTAGCGTCGGCTCTATGGATTGACTTTAGATGGACCAATCCCCGGCGAAGTCTTCTTACAAGACCGCTCTCAACCATACGGCCTCCAGCATCTTCGGCATCCGTCTCCTGAACCCCGGCGACATTCAAGAGTCAAACAAGCTCACTACGTTTACACATCACGACCTCGTCATCATGCCGTGCATTCGCATCGACACCCATTGTACCGATCACCTCATCTTCTTCCTCCCCTTCACGACCACCAATCATAATCTCAGTCGATCCTTAGGCTTCATACCTTGTCATCGTGCGACCCGAAACTGGACTATACTAAGGCCAATTGCGCCGTCCGCACCGTCAGCAGCAGCGTCGACGATCTTAACGTGGACGACCCTCCTTCGTCCATAGCATCGCGAGGCTTACTAGACGCGTCGAGGTTGTGCGGAGAGGACGGGAGCTCCTGACTCTTTTTTCACCCTTGTACGTATACAGTATCTGCCCGTTTCTCAGATATTTTCTCTTTCGTTCCACCGGGTGTATGTACCTGGTATACGCCGCCGCCGCCACGGTGAATGCATTAATTTCACCTTCTCTTTGATGTTCGCTTGAGCTATGCTCAACCAAACTTGCCCATAAATATCGGTACTGCGACGACTTTGGCGGCACTGTCTGGATACCGTCTAAATAGGACTGTGTGGCGCATTGTGGTCTCTCTGCATTTGTACCTTGAAGGAGCTGATCGATTCCACATAGTCGTGCAGAAGCATGTGTAGTTGGTTGGTTCCTCTTCGTGCGACAGCCAGTCGTGCTCTTTACGCAACTCGCTTGCCAGATCTGCTCATGCTCGCAGTTCATGTAATTGGAACCGAGATCGTAGCCATACCTCAGAGTTGGACCTTACCGCGTTCGTTTGGCGAACATTTTTTAATGGTTATTTTAATCGTTCATCGTTCTAAAATTACCCACTCTATGATACCAAACTCACGCGTCGCCACACAGGACGATATATAAAAAAATGCATTCTCGCGCAGGCTTGGCTTATTCCTGGTCCAGTATTATAGAATGGGCTAAGAAGAACATCGTCGACAACCATCTCTCCGAAAATCCTTCCTCCTATGAATTCGAGATCGTCATGTCCCGCTGGTGGAAGAACAACTGGAAAGGAAGCGACAAGGCATGCTGGTTTGTTATATCTTCTGTTTTATCGACTCTCTCTGACTCAAGCACTGGCAGTCCCTAGCCATATCGTGTACGCATGAATCCTACGGTGGAGCTGCCCATGAAACCCTCCTGCGATGGCTTCGTGTGAGCTTTCCAAAGTATCCCCTCTCTCTAGCTACGGAAGAATCACTCAGCCAGTCTTCGTGGCACTCCAACGAAGCCGTCACCTCTGACTTCCTCACTTTTATACCGCGCTACACTGATACCATCGAACTTGCCAGGACTACGTTCTGTGGAATCGGCTGGGCTCGTGTCTCGAAGGGTAATAAAGCTGAAGAGTCCTTAGGAACATACTGCGAGGCACCTAGTCTCCGCCCTACGTGTACTCGGGCGATCTACAATGTCGGCGTTGCATGTGCGTGTCTTCGCCAGTGAGGATGGAGATCCTAATCTGACTTTACGACGATCCAGACCTCAACATCGGAGCCCACAAGGAAGCTGTGGAGCATTTTTAAACGCACTGGCCATGCAAAAAACCACCGGAGAAAAGAGCGAACAGCTCTGGGTTACCCTCCGAAGGGCGTTCGCGATGAGGGTATGTGGCCTACTTTGTCCCCTCCCTGAAAACCTGCCTTGGGTAGAAGATCTCACTTGTCGTTTCTGGCTTGTCACAGAACCGAACCGACTTGGCGCAGTCAAAAATAATCCCAATTCTGACATATTCCGTAAAGAGTGCTTTGATTTCTAGAAAGGCTGCCTACGGCTAATGCTATTGCGTGGCACCTGTAATGTCCGTGTATTTCCAGAGTCGCTTCCCCGAATGCTCGATAGCTGGGGCACGCGCTCGATGTAGCCCAATCGTTATTGTATCAAATTGTAGGTACCGTTCACTGAGGTGAATCGTACATGAAATACCGCCACTGCACGGTCGTTCCACGAGGGCGTTTTGGACCTTGATGGCTTATAGTAGCGATTCATCTACAGCTGAAAACGTCCTAAGGTTTACCTCCCAGTCCATATAGTATCTTGATTCGTCCGACGCTAAGTTTCAGCAAGGTACGGTCGAGGGGCGCTGCCTTTTTGGAGAGCTAATGCGCTCATTTACTTATCTGTGTACCGTGGTAGGCTCTAGAGTAAAGGGTGTGGGTTCCACGTGAGAAGACGGGCCGGAACATGGCCACGCACTGACAATGTGTTCACCACACGCATTGTCGCTCTCATCCTTGACTTGTCCGATATCTTCATATATCAGTCTGTTGCCTTGGCTGTCTTCAGCGCACACAACATCCGTGCTTTGTTCTGGAATACTGCTCCCAATGTCAAGAATCGTCTTTTCTGAAATAACTGGCTTCACTCCAGATGACGCTTTCATCTACCCCTCTAATTCAGAATCAGACGCTGGGTCCGACTCTGGGTCTGGGTCCGACTCTGTGACCTCTAAGCGTTCTGAAAGAAGAGCTAGGTATCCAATGACCATCACCATCATGAATACCAGAGGCCAATCCAACAACTGTCAGCTAGGTAAGCTCAGTTGTGTCTTCACCGGCACTTGGGACGCCTTCGGCTGCCAGAACGCGTTACTCTGCCAAACAGCCGAGAAACGCTGTTTGCGCGAGCAATCGAGAAGCTCGGGCACTGCAGCACTGCTCCGCGTTTTGGTAGAGCAACGTTGCAATGTTGATGGCAGCCGGACGCAGCCTAATTATCAGGCCACACAATTTGGGTCTTACTGGTGCCACATCGCGTTCTTAGGTGTTTTTCCAACCGACACGGTATCCAACATCTTTCATCGTCTGCAACGCCAACGTCGGGTGCCTAAGCTGAAGCGGGGCCAGTTCTTCCTCTGCCGTTCCTCCCTAGGCTTCGGTGTGCTCCACAAGTCGGCTACCCTCGAGGATGAAGATGTTAGTCCTGACTCCGTCCTGTTCCTGCTGGCTCGATATGAGAGTGGTGGTTTACAGCTCAAGAGACCCGAGGGGGGTTCGTCCTACTCCATCTTATTCTGTCATTGCAGAAAAAAATTGAGGACCGTGATGTAGCTCGTGTGCTCCGTCCCAGACCTCCCAGAACTACCAACCCAGCCTTTTCCTCCAATACGCCGCCCGCCTTCACTTACTCTGGAGAAGATCCCGCCCTTGTTATCAAGAGCAAGTGTACTCTTGACAGCCTCATAGACGACTACGTTGATTCTTTCGAGGGCTGTGGAATTGAGGACAAAGATGAGAAGGGCTATATCAGCGCGAAATTGAGGGAGGCTTTGGGAGAGATGTTCTTGGTGCCGGAGGGAGTGAGAAAGAACAAAAGTGGGGAAGAGAGCGAGAAGGAAGGGGAGGACCGGGAGGACCGGGAGGATGGAGAGGACGGGGAGGATAGGGAGAATGAGGAGGACGGAGAAGACGAGGAGGACGGAGAAGATGAGGAGGACGGGGAGGACTGGGAGGACTGGGAGGACGGGGAGGACGGGGAGGACGGGAAGGGAGAGGAGGGCGAGGAGGGCGAGGAGGGCGAGGAAGAAGACAAGGAGGACAAGTACAAGGGGCGAGTGGCACAAGCGGGCCCAAAAGCTCTCTACCGTGAGGTTGAGATAGAGGATGTGGTGACGAGTCAAGAGAGGGAAGAGGGTGAGGTCTCAGATGATGACTTCAAGCCGGTGAGTTGTTTCAGTTGTCCGGGCACGTCGTGATCTGACAGGAACACAGAGTGCTCAGGGCTCTCAGTACTCCGTTATCAGCGATGATGACTTGGAAGACGGTGAAGTCTCTGGCTCCGAGGCGCAAGACTTCCCGACTGTGAGTTATAGTGCAATGCTCACCTACTAGTCTGTCTAAACAAAGATATAGGTCTCTGAAGCTGTCTCTTCTGAGATCGCTGCTCATGTAGCAAGGGAAGAAGGTGGATCTGAAGCATCGGAAGATGATGACCCACCAGCACCGGTAATTATTCTCGCTCATAATACAGGTAATTTATATTTAATTTGGCTACACACTCTAGGCCTACCGACAATCATACATGGCAAATAAACGAACACTTCGCAATCCAAAACAGGACTGGCAGAAAGTGGACGCTGACATTGCTTCGTGAGTTTTGATTGTGTTATATTATGGGTATCGCAATATTGAGCCTTTACCTTGTTAGTTCAACGCAAGCTGTCTCTCAGGTCTCAGGGCCTACTGCATCTAGCCTGAAGAGAAAGAGGCGAGGTAAACAATCCTCTTCCAACTTCCTTGCTAAGCAGCAGAAACGCCACAAACCAAATGATGAGGATCGAAGGCAGAAGAGGCTACATCGGCGAATGCTTGACAGCGCGACCTTAATGCAGGTAACTTCCTTTAGGCTGCTAAAGGAGGCAGGTGTCACCAAAACTGGATGGCATGGCCTTCCTCCACCTCCTTTGGCCCGTAGGACTATTTTGAGCCAATGGAATTCTGGGAAAATTAAAGAGCACTTGACAAAGTTTACCCTCATTCCTTACTATGAAGAGTAGGCCTGGTTATATATTGTGCCAACTTCTGCTCAGCGCTCATACATAATACTCAGGGATCCTGTTCCGGTGTGGCTTTTGGATGGAGATTCCCTAGGTTGGGGTTACCGAACGGCCAAGGCTCCCTGGCTGGAGGCCCTTGGTCCTGATATAGCTTGTGCATTCGAGCGATTGGCGATGTATGACATCAACAATCTTGCCGTTAAGAAGGAGTGTAAAGGGGGAACTCGGGGAGATCATGTTCCTATTATCATTGGTCATTATCGACAATCTGCTAAGGTATGGATAGATTTATTTTACTAATTCATATCTGGCTGATGACAATCAGGTCCCTTCCCTTACAGGATGGCATAAAGGCAAAGAGAAACTCATTTCTGCATTCATGGCAGACCCTGCCATTCAACGACTTCAGTAAGTTGATATTATTTTTTTCTTCTATAGGTCATACCACTTATATAATGTCAGTCAATTTGTGTCCAAGGTAGTAGAATTGGCCTTTCCAGGTATCGCGGACCGTTTTAGGCGCTGTGCTGCCTGGCATAAGGAGAGGCATGGAATAGAGCCGATGTTTGGCCTTTTCTGGAACTTCTGCCTCAACGGGATCCTGATTGATCAGAGACGGGTCCACTGTAGGCCCCACGCTGACTCTAAGAATCCTATTGGAGTTTGTGCCTTAATGACATATATTACCTGGGGATGTGTGTATCTTAATTACTTCTTCAATTATGTTATACTAATTGAGTTTGCAGCATACTTTAACGACACTGTTCGTTCCTGGCTAGTAATTTGGGAGGCTGGTGTCATCATTCAACTTCCCCCATGGGTCCTTTTTATCTATCCATCTTCCTTGTTCTATCATTTCAATATTGATATCCATGGTGAGTGATTTATTTGAAAGGTCAATACTCCATCTCACTTTGCAATCTAGATATAAAGTTTGTGACTACGGATGGGGAGGACCTTCCAACTCCAGAGAATTCCAAGCCTATACAAGATGGAGATGATGATGGTAGGGGCAGTGTTGTATGGTTCAACATGGCCACCATGCTTCAGTCTTCAGAGTCAGGTGCCGATACTCTGAAGGAGGTCAGAGAGAGAGGGGAGTCAGGCTACGCAGAAATGACTGTGCAGGAGGCTTTTGAGTATATTGCTATCAGAAAGCCTGTTCAACCAAGGAAGTAGGAAGTTTGTTTTCTATCAAATTGATGTATGTACTTGTCATGGTTATGCCCACTGGCCCAATCTGTTCCTTAACTTGTACAGTACATCTAGAATATTCTATAAACCTGCTCCACTTGCCTGTAAGGGCAAGGAATGACAACATGCGGCTGCACCGCTGACTCAGACTGAATACCGAAACGTATCGAAACGTCTCGCAACGTCGAGCTGCAACTAGCTCGATTCTCAACAACAATGGAGGCAAAAGGGGATGGAGAAAAAGGGGGCCTATCCACAGGACTATTTAACAACAAACAGGAAACAAGGAGAGGGTAGAAACAGACAGACAAGCAAGCAAGTAGGTCAACAGTGTTCGCGAACGGGCTAAGCTAAAGTTGGGGCGAGCAAGGAATAAAGGGGGGAAGGCGAGAGCGGACTAGTTGCGAGACGAAAGGGGCGAGAGAAGGTTCCAAAGTAGCACACAGAAAAGTATCACACAGTCTAAGCACAAGGCTCGAGGCCGAATAACTACAAGGAGGAGCGACGATATGATTAAACAGATGGACTAATGGCAGGGTTGATTGGGTTGTTGGTTTGGTGTACGATGCGGGGGGAATGAGGCAATGAGAGTGAAGAGGTACGTTGTACAGATGACAATGTGGCAACCAAGAAAGTGTTCACGGAAGTGTCAACAGAAAGCACAGAGAAAAGGGAAAACGAAGCGACATTAAAGATTGCGGGGTTTGAATACAATGCGCCATGGGATGTGATCGAGAGGGAGAAAAGAGAGAGATACCATATTCATAGTCCCCGAACGTCAACGAAGGCCAACGCCGGAATAGCATAGTGAACAGATGGATGAGACTTTACGCGGGCTAATGTAAGTGGTATATTGCATGGAAAACATTGCGACGATGATGGCGGCGGCCATGCATGACTTGAAGGCATAGAACTTGAGGTCGACAACGACCCATTACATCCCGTATCCAAAGGACGAACGGGAGTAAGGGTCGTTGATAGTCGGGGCCATCCCAGCGTTAGGGAACGAGTTGACGCCCGCGAAAGGGGAACCGTTCGAGAAGCCACCGTTCGCCAACGCCGCCTGGTTATGGCTCGAGTTGCCCTGGAGGACGTAGCCGTCGATCGAGTGCGAGCGCGTGGTATGGAGAGGGGCGTGAAGACCGCCGATAGCTCCTTGCGCCTGCAGACCGCCGCCGTTGGCCATGGGGTAGAGGCCGTTCTGACTGTTGTACACGTCCGCGAGGGGATTAGGTTGTATGTGGCGGCCGGCGCCGTGAGCGGCGTGAGGTAGGCCTGCCATGCCTTGGCTACCGAGAGCCACGTTGATCAGGGCCTGCTGATTGTGGAAGCCTCCGAAGTGGTCCATCTGCTCGCGCTGGAGCTTGTTCTGGATCCGCTTGCCGTAAGGAGTGTTGCGAATGAGGGGCAAGACCGGTCTGATGCCGTCGACAAGAAGGGCGCGTTGCGCGGGCTCGGCGTAGTCCAAGGCAGTCTACAGCGAGACAAGTCAGCCCACACGTCTCGAAGGATAGATGGTCAGAAATAACGAACCTGGACGCAGTAGTTTCCGTACGAGTCACGAAGAAGTTTCTCTAGCCTTGTGCGATTCAGGAGCTCGTCGATCTCGGATCAACATCTTACGAGTACCGTGTTCGGCGACACGGATACACTAGACAAACCCAATCAGAATACGAACGGCATGATACAGGAAAAACGGTACTGACCTTCTCGATGACGTTGGAGCTGAACTTCTGGACGGAGAGGGCACATACGTTCCCAGTGAACTGACGGATGACGGCGTCGCTGAACCTATTGTCGTTGAGGTCGAGGATGTATTGAACGACCTAGTAACGAACGGAAGGATCAGATCAGGTACAAAGTGAGGAAGTAAGGGACAGTGTGAACGTACGTAGTTGCCGTACGGGTCCTGAACGAGGGTCAGCGCGTTGTACGGTCCGACGCGTGGTCGATACAGCGCTGAAGGACGCAGCACCCATGACGGTGAGTCGCAACCTCTACACAGTTGGCGGCGACCGCGTTGTAGATGAACTACAATCAAATCGAATCGTTAACGGTGAACAAACCTCCCAGAACGTAAGAACGGAGCCATACCTGATTATCCTCGGGCGCGAGCTTGTTGAGACACTTTTGAATGACATAGTTCCCGTTCAGATCCTTGATGAGCACGACGACATGGAGGCTAAGAGCGACGATGATGGAATGAATCTGGCCATGGTATCTATGATCAGTCTGCGTCGCGGCAAGGGCCACCCCGTAAGTGCCAGAGGTGGGTAATAGTTTGACGAGATTGTAACTCACCTGTCTGATCCAAATCAACGTCCGAGTTCTCGCTGCCATTCCCGTTTTATGTGTTCCCGAAGCTGAGCATCTGTGGGATAGAGTCGGGATGGTAGGGACCCGGGAAACCAGCAGAGCCAGGTCTGACCGGCTGCCGAGCGAGATGTTCAAAGCGTGAAACCCTCCGACCGGCCCCATGGACCCATAGATCGCCCCGCTGTCACCCTGTCCACCACCAAGCGCACCAACGAGCTCACTCGAGTGCCCCTCTCCATGATGCGTACCGTGCCTCGAATAATGCACATAGTCAGCGTACACACCCTCGCGTCTCCCCTATCACCCCGAAGGGCCAAACGTTCATCTGCGTGGTCGAATCGGGGGCGACCATCGACGAGAGAGAGTTGGAGTTGTTCGTTGCGTCGTGACCCGAGGCGGGAGAAGTGCACGGGACACGTCCGGGGAGGACGTATCGGGGAGATTACCACAGCTGATAGAGGCGCGGCGGGCTTCGTGCTGGGGACGTTTGCGAATGGCATTGGATTTTATAGAGATGGGTCGGGGAGAACCATGCAGCTGGAAGCTGTTTTGTGGCACAAGTCAAATGTGAAGGGCAGTGGATAGCCCAACCAAGACGGGAATGTGAGCAACATGATAAAGACGAGTCCGCATTCTGGAAGAAGAGATGTGGAAGGGCGATGGGCTTGGGGCATGTGTGAGGGGAAGGGACTTACTATAAACCGCAGCTGATTGGAAGGAGAAGCGGCGGAGGATCACAAGGAAGAGAGTGGATTAAAGGCGCGAAGACGAAGGCGAGGAAAGAAGCAGCCAAATGGTCGGATTAGCCTCTGGGAGATGAACGAATACTACCATAGAATGGCACAGAAGACTTACGTGTTGCAGACAGTCTTGCCCTCGTCAACCATCCTCCACAGAGCTCGCGCAGCATCTCCTTCACCTTGATGCCCTTGCGCACGAGCGTCGCGTCCTTTGTCGTCGCCGCGCGCTCGGCGATCACCGCCAGGTTATACGGCGCTTCTCCGCGGCGTTGGGGATGGAATGCACGAGCTGGACGAAGATCGATTTCGTCTCCATGTAGAGCATGTCCGACGAGGAGACGGTGTCGGCGAAGGCGGACTGGATGTCCTGCACTGGGGTTTCCCAGCGCGAGTACAGCTTCAGCTCGAGCGTGCGGTTCTCTTTGCGCGGGACTTGGGCAGGGGGGGGTCCGAGTTCGTCGGTGAGGATGCGGAGGTGCTGTTTGTCATTGGGGAATTGGGTGCGTTGTCAGTGTTTCAAATGCACAAGTAATATGGAGAGGAAGAGGAAGATACGCACAGGGGTTTCGATGCGTTGTGTGATCAAGGAATGTGTGTTCTACAGTTCCTTAAGGGTGATATGAATCATCAGGTCTTTCTTCGACAGAGCCATATATTGGTCCATCCCGAAGACAGTCAGCAACCACTCTGGAAGATAAGTAGAAGAGAAACCCACCTCAAGAGTGCCGTAGAAGTCTCCGACCTTGCAGATGTTGTTCAAGAACAGGTTGATCCGCGCCTTGTTGTTCTACGAACGGGTTCAGCGTCATCATGTACGCCTCCTTCGTATTCGACGGCTTGTTAGCCAAATTCTGCAACATCTTCGCGATCTGATTTTCACCGTCAGCATCAATTTAGAGCTTTGAGAATGTGAAGCACTCACCAAGGTCAACGTCCACCGGGGGTGTTTCGCGGGCATGCCGTCGACGAGCATGTACGCCTGAGGCGTCTCGATCGCTGGGTGAAGGAAGAAGAAACCGCCGATGAGCGAGCAGATCGCGTAGTCCGTCGCCTCCGGATACTTCCTCTACATGACAACCCAGCATCAGCACACTCATTCGACTGCGGTGCTACAGTAACTCCTCCTACCCGTGTCAAGCTCCTGATCTGCTTGCATATCCAACATATACCGTATGGCACGCTCTCCATCGACTCGATGATGGTCACCAAGAAGCTGTTTGCGATCTCCATCAGCATCGCCAGGCGTGGGGCGATGATGGATTGTACGTCGGGATTGGCCTGGGCGGTCTCAGGAGGCACCACGGGGTAAATTCTCAGGGAGAGAGCCTGTCTCTTCCTCGATCTGATTGATCATCTGCTCGTAAACCTGTAGGCAAGTCGTTAGTGATTTCGCGAGACACAGCAACACCAGCGCATGATGAAACTCGAAGGGTACAGTTGCGAGCCAAAAGCTGGTATGCATTTCCATCGAAACTGACAAACAATAACGGACCTTCACGGGGTTGATCTCAAGGTTGAGGTCCTTGTGTTCGATAAGGCTATTTATCCGCTCTGCCAGCACGCTCTTCAAGTAACTCTGGCCAGGACCTCGACGAGTATAATTCGTCATCATACGGGAAACGGGCGTATTGGCTCGAAGAAGTGATCCGAACTCGGTCGCGGAGTCAAACTGAGCGGAGAGCACAGACTGAAACATAGATAGTCAGGAGGAGATGCTCCTCTCGGCTCTCGTACTGGTTTCCGTACAGGGTGAACATCACCGTCTGAAGGTGGGTATCAATCTGGGAAAGGGAAATGAGACGACAGAGGGTGGCGACGTGTCGTGGCTCGGATTGGAGGAGGAAGAAGAGGTTGGAGTATTGCTGAAGCTTGCGTTCGTCGGGGTATTGGCCTTCTGTTGAGTCGACTTCTTCGAGATGACTTTCGACTTCGCGTTGCTAGCGGTGTAATATCGTCAGGCGGAAAGATGCGCGCGTATTTGGAATGGAAGCGACGCACCTCGTCAAGCGCCATCCTGTTCTGAATGAGGAGAGCTATTCGTGTCTCGAGGTAACGAACGTCACGCTCGAGGACGAAATTCTTCTTGGATTGAGCGGAGATACGAGACCTGAGGTGAAGCACCGGCGACGAGAGTAGTGAAGCCCAATAGACCTCGGTTGTTGAGTATTTGTGCGAGACCGAGAAAGTATGAATTCTGAGAACAGTAGTCAGAGCCAATGTGACATTGGTGCGCCGAGCTATCAGACTTCTGTATCTTAAATAGAGATATCAATCAGAGCATGTATGCAAGAGTCCTCACACCGTTCCAGGTATCAGAGCAATTTCAGACGGCGATGTCGTCGTGCTAAGCACAGAGCGAGACGCCTTTCCTGGACTGCCCTGATCCTAAAAGTATGAACAAATGGATAATATTTGAAAGACATACCTCATAATCTCGTTCAGCGTCCTGCTTCATTGGCCACATGATTCTCAAGGTATTCTGAGAGTTGGAGAAAGGCAAGACTAACAAACTTGACGAACAGAAGCTTGACGAGGTGTAGGGAAGAAGACAAAGACGACGCGTGCGAGTTTCAAACTTCAGTACATAAGCATCCAAAAACGGACATTTCTCGCCACACATCCTTCTTAGTAGGGGCCTACAGTAATAAGTTGATTAAAAGACCCCGACAAGTTGTGAATCTCCCATGGCATGGAACGATACCGCGTAAAATGCATTGTTCAGAGATCCTTCAAAACCCCATGTATATATTTACAGTAATTTACCACAGCAAAACAAGCAGACTGTCCAGACGAACGAAGAGACCCGGCACGATCCAAGAACCCCATATTCCCCTCTCTTCACAATCCAACGACTCCAACCAGCCTCTCCCATAGAACAAGGCTCGCCTCTTAGGCCACTCGTCCAGCTCGATTTCGAAGAACACTGTAATATTGTTGGTTCAGGCCGAGGAGACATAGGCGGGGGAGTGTGCTGCAGATGAGGCCGTTTGACATCGGATGAGCAGGGAAAGTTGATGGCGATAGGCTCGAGGCTCGTCGATAAGCCGGTCGAAGGTTGCTAATAACGCCACATATTGTGGTTAGAGTCTTGAACGAGCTGAGAACAAAAGGGTGAGCTTACCTTGGCATAGGAAGGCATCAAACCTGAAGCTCACCGCAATTCCAGAGCGATCACCGTTCTGGGGATCCACTAGGTCAAAAAGCAAAGGCGAAAGGTCCTTTCGTGCCTCCAATGAAAGCATCTGCACATTCACCAGCACCGGCAACACGCCCCATACCGCCGTGTCGTATCCTACCCTTCAACACCTCTAAATGCTCGCACAGCTTCAAAACCTTTAAACCTGTTTCCTCACGAGCTCTACCACGCTAGGGAGCAGTTCCGGGTAGTTCAACTCTCTCGACGCGCTGAGTACGATTAACGAAAACTGGCGGAGTGCGGCCATAGGGGTCTTGCAAGCACGGAAAGCGGAGGACGGAGTGTGAAACCACACGTAATGCGTAGAATCTCGAGGTAGAGTCCATATTGGAGGTGGTCGAGAAGGAGATCGAGGAAAGGCTGAGAGTCTGCGAAGCAGTCATAGAGCTCGACGGAGGTGAGGTGATTGGTGTTGACGAGGCTGGAGGCGATGACGGCGTTGCTGACGTCCAGCGTGAGGGTACGGAGAGTAACGACGAGTTCAGACTTGAAGAGGGTTGGGATTGCGGGGACGTCGGGGCCGCGGTACCAGAAGTGAGTGAGTTGGATGGGATAGGATTGGAGCTTGTCGAGCTGTACGAAACGTGTGACGATATAAGCAAGGGATGGATGAGCCGACAGCAGACAGAGACGTACAAGATACCGAGATGATTCAGCGTGCGATGCCGTTTTTCGGTCACCTTGAACACATTCGCTTGCGCCTCGTCGCCATTTGTGACCGAAAGAGGGCCAAAATCGGTGAGTTTGCTGAGGAGGACGGAGTACATGCTTGTGTAAAGTGTGTGGCGGCACGCGCTGTCCGGGAAGGGGCATCCGTAGCATGCAAGGGCTGAGCGCCGGATGGTGTGGGTCGATGTGGAAGCAGAGTGTGAGCAGCAAACATAGCAGGCGCGAGACTGTGACTCACTGGGAAGGGTGTCGCCGGTGAAGGCTGCAGGAAGGGGGAGCCGACCCTGGGGAGCGTGATTCTTCTACGACGAACCAACGGCTGGGGAGAGGAAGCCTGCAGAAAATGAGAATTGCTGTATAGAGGGGAGGGTGAGATATGGGTGTCAGACATACCGCTGCTTCCTCGGGCTGTCCGTCATTGTCTGCATGTTGTGAGTGTTGGCGTGAAGAGAAGAGTGTGAGGGCGGGAGCACACTGAAAAGATATGCATCCGAAAGCAAATACATACAAGAGGTCAGGAGTTCAGGGAGCATCGAAGAGAATACAAGTAAGAGCTTCCTTTCTTCTGAGATCCTTGCAAACGTCCAAGATCTCGACGACGTAGGCGTGCTGGCGAAGGTACCCGGACGCCCGTTGCGGCGCATGGGTACGACGCCGTTCAAGGAGCCGCTCGTAGGGGCCTTTGGGAAGTGCAGAAGATGCTTAGATATATGAAGAAGATACAAGATAAAGACACAAACCTTGAGTGTGGCTTCGAGAAAGTCTTGAGCCGGGGTAAGTTAACGACGAGTGCTGAAGAAAGGAGTTCAAAATGACCGGCCAATCAAGGCAGCGGCGTAGAAGGTAAAGAGAGACGAGTAACCACCAGACTGCCTGCTCTCGGAGGTCGCCCAGTCGGCGAGCAGTCTGGTGGGGTCTGGAAAGGAGATGGTGGTAGTCTTGAAGGAAGCGCGTTCGCGTCGCGGAATCAACAAAGTCACAAGTCCGCAACGGAAGGCTGTGTGGCACGAGCCACAGCAATGCCTATAACATTCCTCTACACTGTCTCCTGTTACTTATTTCTCTGGGTGCTACCAAGCGGATAATAAAAGAATTTTATCCATTCAATCTGAACCCACCATGGCACATTGACTGGACAGATGATGAGGTGCGATGAATTACCAAAGTGAAAAGAAACAAAATGTACATTCAACGACTCGGAAGTAGCTGCATCATCTCATCGTTACATGTGCATGGCGATCAGAAGTATGATTCACAAAGAAAAAGGTAGCCTCATCTAACACGGTACTGGACTTCCACTCACGAGGTGCCACAGGTCCAAACTTTGGAAAAAGGTGCACACTGCGGTGAATGTTCGCCACAGGAATGATACTCGCCACACGTTGTCCTTGTGGGTCCAACACACGGCGAATCTTGTACATACGATGATATCGTTCCGGTCGCCTGAAAGCCGTGAACCACTCGATATATGCAAGATGCGTTGGCGGAAGAGGGCCATGTCCAAATCAAACGTCGAGAGCAGAGGGTGGAAGACTGAAGACCAAACGGACTTGAGCGACACGATATCCTGTTGGCGGAGAAGTAGGTCAGCGACCGAAGAAGCAAGTTATCAAATAAACTCGAAATTATGATAGACATACCTTTTACGCCAACATCCTTACCGGTCCCATCGTTTACCAGCACTGTATCAAAGCGCGCAGGAACCTCACGCCCTCGCCCAACCTTCCGCTTAGGTTTTTACATGGACTGCGTCAACAACAGAATGCGAGGGTCCGTTGCTTGTGTAATAATCCGTGGAGCAGTACTTGATGGTGTGAAAAACAGGGACTGTCCGGAACGGCATAGAGACGACAGAGGCCTTCCGTTCGAGCTCCCGACGAGTCAGTCCAGGAAACCGAAGATCGGTGATGTTGAAGAAAAGAAAGCGCACAATGGTCCGAGGAGCACAATGCCCCCCTGTCCGACACAAGGTCTTCGATTCCCACAGCGAACGCGCAGATATCGGCGGGGTGTTTGGTGGAGATGATAGGGCACATGAATACGAGGCTTTTGAGCCCCTCGCGAGCTTGATTGAACGAAAATTGATTGAGTTTCGGTCAATTTTGCGACTGGGGGCCACTCACCACCAGAAATCGCCATGGCGAGCCCGGTATTGCTCCGTCCAACGATGTGAGCATATCTACGAGGTCGCATTAGTGTGTGGAGTGAGAAACAGCACCAAAAAGCATACCGTGAACCTCACAGTTCCGAGTGCGGGGCCTTTGGGGGAAAGGGAGCACCCCCCCAGCCAAAAAGTCGAAATTCATCGCGAGAAGGAGCGTGCGGACCCCGGACCTGTTGCAGATACGCTCTATGGAGTGTAATGAGTGCCTCAACGCAAAAAAAGACGAGATCAAAAGGGAGGGAAAAAAGTGCACAATGGTCGGAGGTGTAATGTCCAGGCTTGAATAGAGATTCAAGAGTGGACACGCGTTCTGGTGCAGGTGTGATAGCTATCACAGGTGCGATCGGCCGTGTTCTAAGAAGCCTTGCTTCTAGGTCAAAAGTCTGGTGTAGTGGCGATTCTACACAGACAAAGGTTCTTGATGTCGATAAGGGAAGCTAGTCCTGCTGAAAGGACTAGTTCAAGTACGAGCAGATAGACGAGGTAAATCAGAGATGAATAGGTTAAAGAACTCCCCTCTACTAGGGTCGTCCTTATATAGTACATACATGCGCAGCCGCAGGAGGCTATGAAACTAATAAGTAAGTCAGACCGAGTCGTGTTAGTACTGTGCCCCAGTCCGTAGTCGCTGCGGAATCCTGTACCCAATAAATATAGTACAAAGCCTATGCAAGGCTATGAAGCACAGTCCTAGGCTATGAGAAACGAGGTAGTCCGTAGTCGAGAATACAAAGGAGTCGAGACACGTCTACAAGTCCATAGAATGTTCATCAACCGGCCGTATGAGTGGATGATGTGTATGTAGTTAAATAAAAAGGAAACTGAGACTGCACATCCGCGTCTCCTGCGGTATCAGACATGTCGAGCAGAAAAGAGGACGAAAATTATAGTCCATAACAAGAACGAACCGGCAACTAAGCGAGAAC
>NW_006763153.1:376715-395165 GCF_000264905.1 Stereum hirsutum FP-91666 SS1
AAGGTTCTTGATGTCGATAAGGGAAGCTAGTCCTGCTGAAAGGACTAGTTCAAGTACGAGCAGATAGACGAGGTAAATCAGAGATGAATAGGTTAAAGAACTCCCCTCTACTAGGGTCGTCCTTATATAGTACATACATGCGCAGCCGCAGGAGGCTATGAAACTAATAAGTAAGTCAGACCGAGTCGTGTTAGTACTGTGCCCCAGTCCGTAGTCGCTGCGGAATCCTGTACCCAATAAATATAGTACAAAGCCTATGCAAGGCTATGAAGCACAGTCCTAGGCTATGAGAAACGAGGTAGTCCGTAGTCGAGAATACAAAGGAGTCGAGACACGTCTACAAGTCCATAGAATGTTCATCAACCGGCCGTATGAGTGGATGATGTGTATGTAGTTAAATAAAAAGGAAACTGAGACTGCACATCCGCGTCTCCTGCGGTATCAGACATGTCGAGCAGAAAAGAAGACGAAAATTATAGTCCATAACAAGAACGAACCGCAACTAAGCGAGAACGAACAGAGTTTCGAGGAGGGGGAGTGCTGAGAGTGAAACTCACCTCGCTGTTCGTGCGCGTTCTAGACGATGCATGGGTCGTTTCTCTCAAAATATTCGTTGTGAGTGATGGTACATACCTGTGCCGTCATTTTGAGGCCACGACACTGGAAATCGAAGGATATTTGAGCGAACGCGAACGCATTTTCAGAACAGGCTATTAGGAACTTAAACAAAACCCACCAATGTGGACTCGTGCATCTGCGTAGTCCCGTCATTTCGAGCCCGCTACATTGAAAATCGAACGATAATTGAGCAAACGTGAAGACATTTTCGAGAAGGGGTGCTAGAAGCGGAACCTCACCAATACATTCTGCCTCGTTCTCAAGAACGAGTGGCCGGTGTCCTTCCAAACGTTTATTGGCGTTGATGGAGCTAGGTCTTGCCGTAAATCCGAGCGCGCTACATTAAAAATCGAGAAGGAATTGAGCAAACGCGAACAGCCTTGCGAGACAGGTACATGGGATGGACGAGAACGCACCAACGTTATCGTCCTTGTTCTCGACGATCAGTGGGCCTTTTTCTATCAAACCTTTATCTGGGTCGTTGCTCCTGGACCGTCCCGTCATTTTGAGCCCATAATGTGAAAAATCGAACAGAGAAAGAAGTTTAGGAAGGAAGAGAAGATAATTATGTGGCCACGGATGACAGGATCGTCGCAACGGAAGGGATACATATACGCGTCCCGGTTGAAGACACGGGTGGCGCTGCTAGAATACATTCTTGTGGCTCTCGGTTCCTGTGTTAAACCGGGGGCCTGCCCACTGAGCGATTCGTAGGCGACCACATTCCGAGTATGCACCACTAAGCTCATACGACGAACATCAATTGCGTAACCAAATCGAGGCATCCGAGCGACGTACGGGGGTCTCATAAAGGTGACAATGCAACAACATTTTACTGTGGCAGGAGACGACGGGAGAGACAGCGTGAAAATCGCACAGAAGCACTGATATCCAAGCGGGGAACTCGGATCAGGAAACGATGAAAGGAGACTGACAAAGTGTGCACTATCCACCTTTGCTTCTGTACCATGATTCGCCTTGAGATACTGCAGCACACAGCCCCTATCCATATACTCCTGCACGACGAGAAGTGGATGTGCATCGAAGGGCGACAGGCCGAAGACCATGAGGGTATTGAGGTGGGAGAGGGCGCAGAATATTTCTATTCGCTGGTGAATATGCTGTGGACGGTTGCACCGAAGTTCGTATTATATTCTGGACGACAAACGACGGAGAGGGCGTACTTCGTAATCGACCGTAGTATCCTTCAACAACTTGACCCGCGCTCCACCTTCAGTCTGTCCACCATTACTAACACACACGCATGACATCGGACCGACCACAATTTCCTCTATACCTTCGCCCTCTCCTTATCATCTCGTCTCATCGTGATCACCACGGCCGCCGTATCTCCGTACCTACGCAGTCCCGACTCCAGATGTCGTTCCGACTCGCGAACCCTCATCTAACCAAGGAACCAGAGACTCCTCCGCTCGGCAGCTCGTAAATTTATGGACTGGCACATTGAATCCCAATATTCCACCGCGGTTCCGTGGAAGGATACAGCGGATGAGTACTCAGCTCGAGCGAGAGGAGCTAAAATTCAAGTTCAGCGGATGCCCGGTCGTATCTGCAGACGGTGTGGCCGAACGGTCGCAAACGAAGGAAGGTAAGGATGAAAGGTGGATGAATGTGAACACTCACTTGTCAGCGATGACAACAACATGCCCCTTCAACAACGCCTGCACGTTCCGCCGCCTTCTTTCCCTTCGCGTCGTCACCCTGTGTATGCCCTCAGCCGAACATATGGGCGAGTACGACGGCGATGGATGCTGTTCCTGTTCGTGCACACGGAGGCAATATCAGCCATAGTAAGGGAAAAGAGAGCCAGCTACGCACCAACACCCGGAACCGCGATCGACACGATGACCGTCTTCCCAAACCCATCTTCTCTTTCTTCCCCTCTTCTCCCCCGCTCTCCCGCTCCTGATTTACTCTGACACCATCTCAAAAACCTCTCCCTCGTCTCAATAATCCACCTCCCCTTCCCAAACCCCTTCCCAAACCCCTCAAACGCTCCCACATCGCGCTCAATCTCGCCTGTCACCCACTTCACATAATTCCTTATCTCCATCCTCCCCATCTTGCTCTTCGGCAACCTCGCTTCGTCCATTCCCTGGGCCCCGCCCTTCGCATACGCCGTGGGCAGCGCCTTCGTGACTTGGCACCAGTCGGCTAGTCGAATTTCACTTCGAAGAAGAATGAGCTTCCGGGCTCATACATACGGACTTTCTCTATCCCTTATCTCTTGCCCCTTTTCCCTACGCGTGCGCGGTGCCACACGGGTCCTAACGATAAACCCCTCCAACGTCTCGCCTTGCCACTTTCACTCTTTACCAATTTGTTCGGTGAACGCTTTGACTTCCGCAACGGTGTGGAGGGTCGTGGAGGCGGTAGGCATGAAGCTCCATGTGGAGGCGAAAGCGTTGATGATGGAGGGTGGTTGGGTGCCGAAGTGGTGCGAGCAGGTGTTCGGGCCGTGCAGGTGGAGGACGTTTTGTCTTTTGAGCAGGAAAGGAGGTGTTATTCGAAGGAGTCGTCGCAGAGCTGGGTGGTCGATGCAGGGAGTGCGTGGTCATTATACCGCGAATGCACGGAACAAAGACGGAAGGGAGGACTGGACGAATGGCTACGTGCGCGCCTAGTTGAATATAAGATCGACGAGTACAACTCGCATGCGACCGACGTTATCAAGATAGAAAGGAGACAAAACGCACCTCAGCCACAACAGTCCAATCCTCCTCTCAAAACACACTCGCCGACTCCTCCATCGTCTTCCCCACGCTCGCGGGTTGTTGCACGAGCCACCGCTCGCCGACTCGGGCGTGTGACTCCGGGACGCCTTGGATGAGACCCGTAAAGATGGAAGGGGTAGGTTAGTCCACGCCAATGCCCATGACTAAGAGAGGATAGAGGGAGAGGTGGGACGAGATGTAGGGATGGTTCGCTACGGGACGAAGAGTGGGAACGAGAAACGGAGCAGAGAAGGAAAGTCATCACGAATGAGGAGGGGAGAACAGTAGAAAGAGTACGGAATAGGGACTGGGAGCTACAGATGCCAAAGGGACGGAAAGAGGAAAGGGCAAAAGGACGAGATAGGGATAACAAGACGAGACGGTCGGCAAGGGGGACGATGAAACGAAAGAAATGATCAAAGAGAGCAAAATCATACCGAATGTTTCGAAGTGGTGAGGAGCTTGGATGGTGTAAGTACACCGATGAAGATGATGCAGCCGTTCGATTTCAGGGTGAGCGTGTACGGTGGCGTCGTACGTTCTTCGAGGGCCGCCCACTATCAAATCAGGTCAAATAGGAGAAGGGTGAAGGACCTGAGAAAGCACGTACGGTGGTCCAGGAAAACTCCCCGATGGTGAAAAGACAAAGAACGTGAGCAAAATGGCGAAACCAAGAAAGACGGGCTCCGAGATAGCATGCGAAAAGACGAAGTGTCCGGCGGTCTGGGAGCAGAAACGCCCATGAGGACCAGCAAAATAAGCGGCACTGCGCATATTATCGCCCAAGCCCACCAGCTGACCATCGAGCAGCAACAGCCTCATAGAGAAAATCTTCCAAGTGTCGTATGTGATAGAAAAGAATACGATGAGCGCACCTCAACTAGTGAACATTTGCATAGCGCACATCCAGCCCAAGCCATTCCAATTGTACGTCGATATCCCGTCCTTCGTCAGCTGCTGCTGCGTTTCCTATCCAACCCACTTTTGTTCATAGCCAATTCACGCCGTTTGAACTCTTGACCATGAAGGGGACGGCTCTACGCTGCTAGGGACAATCGAGTCGTCTGGATATTCCGAAATGATTGTCGAGTGCGATGTGTATTTCATGAATAGGGTATACAGCGAGGTCGTGGCGTTGATTTTTGATGAGCGCCGGAAGGGGGTGCGCGGTGGATGCATTGTGCGGTATTGCCGAGCTCGCGTAGGAGGTTTCGCTCGGAACTCGCATCGTTGGAGGAGCTATGGGTGATCCGGTCTCTGGTGGTGATGGTGATCTGTCCTCGATATACTTGGCGTGAGCCCAGATATGATGCAGCACCACTACGACTTCGACCCAATCTCGCTTGTGGCGCCATACTACGCCACCCACCCAGCACCCCTTTTCCCCCACCCGTCGAACATTCTAACGTCGCAGACCAACGATTCCGCTCGGTTCAGATCCTTCTTACATATTCAAGGCCCGTTCCCCTCGAGCTCCGGCCTCCTCAGGAGAAAAATTCAACGTTGACGGCCGATCGCCCCTTGGACCTAGCCAAAGCGTAGTCTTGCCACTGAAAGTCCGGCGCTTGCATTTCCCCCCGATTCCTTCGAATACACGTTCAATAACATCCATCTCAAACAAGGATATGTTCTTCAGGAAACGTCGTCGGAGCATTTGCAGCGTGTGTCGGAGTAGAGGGAGCGGATGGCATGGTGGAGTTGACCGAGGCCTGCTGACGAAATCGAGATGAATCAGATGAGCAGCGATATTCGTTGGTACAAGTCTGAACGATGTGGAGATGTTAGCGGTGGGCAAATACCGTGGTAGCCGTGGGGAAAGGGGGAGATAGAGATGAGGACGGACCGGAGCAGACCATAACAATACGCGCACATCTCCACGCATCTATCTCTATACTTTTTGGCCTCCGTACCACCTTCTCGTTCTGCCTCACATTCTCAGGTCGTGTATCGTCGACAGTATGCGAAAGGTACGTCGTCCCATCACTACCCACATCCTTTGCCACTGACGCATAACGCTTCGTTTCGCTCATCTCCTCGCGGCTACCCTCGTACACAACAACTGCTCGCGTTGCCTTCCTCATGAATTCCGTCAACCGTCCAACTCCCGTCCTTTTCATTTTTGCCCCTGAAAGGTCTCATCCCCCAGTCACACCTTCCTCATCCGACTTCACGCCCATCCCACCAACTAGTTTATGCACGCACCCAGAACACCCAAAACGGTCCGCTCTCGCATTTACCACCTCTCTTCCTGCCGCACGCTTCACTTCTGTGCTCCCCCTCGCGTCCCTTTACCTCTGTGCGTTACTCGCTCGATAGTCCTCTCTGCCTAAAAACTCCACTTCAGTGCGTCTAAGTTCGTCCTCGCGTTCAAGTGGACCTGAGTAGCGGAGTTCGAATCGTAATCGGGGATGGAAGACGGAGGCGAGAATCGAGAAGCGGCTCGGGCGGAGATAGGCCTTGAGGTCGTCGACCTAGGAGTGGATTTTATAGCAGAGAGGAGTTGTTAGTGTATGAAATTATGATGAGTGAGTTTAATGGAGGAGTTGGAGGAAAACACATAGATAGGGACGAAGGAGAATGACTGCACACCTGCTGAACGCGAGGTGATTTCACGCCGATGAATGGCAGGAGGCGAGAAACGAGCCGGTCAGTCGACAACCAGAATGAGCCTTTTTCACAGAGCACGATCAAGGCTGTACGGTGGTACGCATTCAACGTTCACCGAAATCTGCGACGACGGCAGAGGTCCAGCTCTGCAACCACAACAGACCAGACGCGATGCAAACAACACCTTGCACGAGTATATAGGGTGCCACAACCCACGATGGAGACAAAAAGCCGGAAATATATAACTGAAGAGGCTGAACTGATACTCACCGTGACCTCGCTGCACAACGGCCCAATCTCTACGCATACCGTCAATGTGAGTAGATTTGTTCTTGGTAGTAACGTTGGCGTGACGAGCCAGATGACATGGCTCGGACGACTGTAATGGTCTTGAGTGTAACTGAGATTACAATGGGGGTCCGGATTTCGTGGAGGTTTGACCGCGAGCTTCGGAGTCGGATTCGAATCGGGTGTATGACGGAGGGAAGGGAGAGGCGAAGATGGAGCGAGGACGGAGAGGCACTGGCAGTGTTCGGAGATAGCGAGCTTGATGTACCGTAAGATGGAGCCGATGTTGGTGGATGTGATGTCGAAGAGCGGGTGGATGTGAGGGTCGTATTATCGAGAGCAGCGGCGTTTTTCGAAGAATCCGCTCATAGGATCGTCCATTCCGCGTAGCTCCACCGTACCATTAATACCCTTGTCCCAGGCTACATACTCCTCAACGACCTCCTCGCGGTGTACTTACGCTGCTACAACCTCTTGGTACGTGGAAACAGCAATCGAGATGGGTTCCAAGCGAGACAGATCAATGAGGTATTATGACGGAGGAAAAGGGCCGTGGAGTCATGGCGCCGTAGGTGGTGCGGAGGAGAGGGTAAGAGACGGATAAGGGCGTGCGAGAGGGGACGAATAGCGTTGGAAGAGGGGGGAAAGGTGTAGTGAGACAATGAAAGACGAGGGAGGTCGACAAGGTGCTGCACGAATATTAGTTTCTGGATTTAATACCGGGGCGAATAAAAACAAGAGGAAGTCATAAACTTTTCCAAGTACGTGATAGAGCAACGAAAGAAACAAAGAAAATAATGAACGTCAGAAAAGGACGTACCGAGTGAGGATAGATCCATCTGGACTATATGAACCTCAAAACTCGTCCACCCCTCGTAGAACGAACGGTTCAAACGTTCATGGCCCTTCTCTATCGCGGAATTCTCGGTCAGAGTCTCACAGATTGTCCCTTCCCGTCACAACTGACCTTTCCTTCTGCTCGAAGTCAAAAAGCCTTCGCCTGCGCCACGTTCACCTCCAACTTGCCCATTCCCGTTGGCCCATAGTACTCGCCTCCTCTAGCGAGTGTCTCATGCCCTGATTATTGCTATCTCTAAGAGTAGTTGAGAGTGCACGACCTTGGGGAGCGGAAGGAGCGGATAATCGGGTGGTATAACATCGTGTGAACGTAGCGTCGACGCGTCGGAGGACAAACGAGGTGTAGATATCGAGACTTTGCTAATGTCACATAGCCGCGTAAGAGTTCGTGTCGAATGACGAGCATGCTACAGACAACGATCATCCCGAGTTCATCGTTGTTGCACATGAACCATTGACGATGTCGGACGGATTGGGTTGTCGATCTTATCTTATCTCACACATCGCTTCCTCTCGATCGTCGATAGTCGTCGATGTAAGCTCCCGCCATTTTCTGTTTAGCACACCGCCATCGTACTCCGATGGTGTGTCAGTATGCGTGCTGTGAACGTTCACACTTGACGGCCACCCCGACGAAACTCTGCTTCGATTGAGTCTCTATACTTCCAAGGGAAACTTGACTGAGTGCTACAAAAGTGCTATAACATCCGATCTTGCGGACTGACTTTGCTTGGTTTTTCGTCTCAGACACTTGAAAGCTCCATGCTACAGTGCACGACGTTACCTTGATGTTGGCTCTATGTAGATACCAGCGAGTACGGAAACGCTATGCTATGGATATTGAGCAGAACAAATTTGTATCCCAACGACTGTCCGTCTAGGATCGTCTCGCTTTTCTTAGGATCAGCTTTTATTCTATCTACGCCGCGTACCCGCATTGCTCATGAAATACATGGTCGCGAGCACGGTGCAGTACCCAGCTATGAGCATCTTCGCTACGAGAACCACCGCTTCCTCCGGACGTGTCTCGCCTCCCATCGCTGTCTAGCACACTGAACGGAAGACTATCTCCGCCGACTTGAATGATCTGAACATCATGGTTTTCAGGTCTAGCAGATCGTCGTGTAAAGAAAAGCGATTCATGATGGAGTCTTCGAGGTGCTGGATGCCGTGAAAGACGAAGTGATATCAGTTGCTCGTAGCCGTCCTTTGGCGTACTGTTCTGGCGGTGTCTTTCTCTGCGTTGCACCACACCATGTTTGACTCTCGTCCGTGGTCCCGAATACCTCGTACGTCGACAACTGCTCTAAGAGGTATGAGTGTCATAAATATCCGCTACACACAAATGGCGGCGGGCCTGAATTGCACCATGCGACATGCGGGAGGGTTTCCACTTTCCCTACAATCTGAAATGGATAGTAAGGAGGAGATGCTGGACGTGCGAAGAATTTGATCCCATATAACCAAGCGTGGACAGAACCGGGCTTACCAGGTTGATCCACAACGCCTGGTGCACATTTTTCATCCGACGAATACGGGGCGTTCAATGTGGTGCTGGAAGACCTGAAAGGTTCTTGCCTCGCGAGGAAGGAATAAATGCAAGAGGGAGCTCGGTCGTTGTACAATAAATCGTTATCAATAGCATAGAAACCTGTGAGGACATACGAGTCAGCGATCGAGGCGTCAAAGAAGAGAACGAAAAGAAATATACATGTCACCCACACTGATTACACTATTTGGCGGAGAACGAAGTCCTACACTGATTCTACTCACGCTTGAAAACCAGTACCGTCGAGAAAGGATGATATTAACGACAGTATCACTTGAACGGGCGACACAGCTCAAGGTGCAACAACATCCATAATCCCTGTCGGATCCCACTCAGGCCATACCCCATTCGACAGCTGCTCAGGCCTCCCAACGCTACCCATCCCCAGCGCCCACAAAAGTTGCCAAAAGCTCGCACGGTCTTGCGGGTAGGGATTGGTTTTCAGCCTGCTCCTGAAGCTCGGGTGTTGAGCGATATGTGACCTCGACTTTCTTGCCGGTTTTATTTTCGTAAGCTTGGTAGATATCGCTCATCGACTGGATAGTAGAGTCAGTGAGAGGGACGGGAGGGACATGACGAAGTGTTGATAACTTACGGCTCGTTCGCCTTCAATGCGAAAGGTGCGCCATTCGAGTTCGGAAGGCGGCAGGCTCGTGAGGACATGAGCCAAGAAGGATGCGACGTCCGAAATTGCAGTCCATGAGATAGGCATCGTGCCGTCTCCGCCGGCGATTCCCTTCCCGTTAGCAAGATCAATACCAATGATACTGTACCCAGAAACATGAGTATACACAGGCATACAATATCAAGAGGACGGCGAAAGGACTGACGGTCTTATGCAAATCTCCATCAAAGGACCATTAAAGATCAGGGTATACGGCAACTCAATCTCCTTTAACCTCTCCTGAAGCACGACTTTATGAACCATCGATTCCTGTTGTGGACCATCGGTAGTGGGGCCACCGTATTCAGAGGGAACGAAGAGCTTGACACCTTCAACCTTGGAAGCTTCAGCGAGAGCGCGCTGAGAGTCGGAGGAAACACCATCGAGACCCAGCGTTGAGATGACGACGTCGACGTTGGAGAGCGCTTGGGAGAGGGCTGAGGGAGCGTTGTAGTTGACGGAGATGATGGTTGCACCTTTGGCGGCGAGCTGGTTGGTCTTCAGGTTGTTAGACGACTAGAATGGGAACATGGTCAGTATGTGATCATGATCATGAGAGACAAGGACGACTTACTGAGCGAGTAAGAATGACGACGTCCTTGGCCTTGCCTGACGCTTTCTTCAGGAGGAAGGCATTGGTGATCGGCGTTCCAAGGTGCGATGGCGAATGTAGAATATGCAGACATCCTTGGACGAGTAAGAGGGGGATTGAATGAGGAAAACCTGAGAGTACTCCCCCTGAGTCGATGTCATGGGGAATACATCATATACCTCTTATAAGCACCTGGAGTATAGATGAAACGCTCATCGATTCCCAGCATAGAACGATAGGATGTGTCAACTTGCTTAATGAGACACAGTTCACGTGTGCCTTCGCTTGGAGAGTGTGTGGGGCATGCAAGCCTCATCACACAGTGTAAGCATAGTCGGACGTTGCGGTAGACAACAGGTGGCAGCGCACCCATAGTCGCAAGGAGCAATCTTTGGTGACTGGGAGATGACCCGCTGGGGGTTGGATATGACAAGACGAAACCATTTCGCGCCCGATTCATTAGAGTACTCGTAGAGTCCCGCCATCAGAGAACAAGTATCAGGCGAATTTTCACGGTCACCACAAGAAATCAGAAGAGGCCGCAAGTCTTGCGGGTTACTTAGCATCGAACGACGTCTGAAAATAGTCCACGCGGCTATGGCCGAAGACTCTGACAAACTCCGACCAGCGATTCTTCGCTACACCTTATCCTTCGTCACAATTTTGTCGGTCTACCTCTGTCTACCTTAGTTTAAACTTATCGGATATATGCACATCATGATAGATACTCCCCAGGAGCCATTGTCACCTACTCGCAAGTCGTCGTCGCCCCACTCTGCGTCTTCAGAGTCTCCGGCTGCCTCGGCTTCGACCCTAAATCAGCCTTCTTTTTTTTTTTGATTCAACGAATTTATATAGTGCCGGCAAATTGCCAGGGGCGCTTTGTATGGTAGGTAGATACATACAAGAAGAGCAATTGTCGACTGAGTCCGTGAAAGTGTGTACCTACTCAGAATACTGTCTGTTATTTCGAAAGAGAAGTATCGAACGTTCAAGTGATGTCCGACGGGACGGGGGATATGAGACACAACTATCGTAGAATGGCCATGCATGAAGACAACAGAGAAGAAACCCAACTACTTCTTCTTACTCGATTTCGCCTTTTTCACTGGTGGCGGACCATCAAAAGGAGAATCAAACACCCCTCTGTCTTCCGACGATGCCCCAGCCAAATAGTCCTCTACTCGGGGCCTGGTAGGGCGATTGACTTGGGAGGGAGCAGGTGCCCCCTTCTCGCGAGACTTCGGTGGTGAGCGGCGGCTAGGAGCATGCTTCCGAATCCACTCGGAATCCCTCCAATGGATGAAGAAAGCACACTCCCGCGAATCAGCCCGGTGTGGCCCACCGCAATTGTGGCACTTTGGTGCGTGCGAACACACACCCGTTGCGACAGGGGATGCCACACACGAGGGACAATGTCGATCGTGTTGGCGTTCATCATGGGACAGCCCGCATCGTGGGCAGTTCTTGGTCGGGGATCTGCAGGAGAGCGCACGGTGGCCCCAACGTTGGCAACAGCCGCAGAAGGGCACCGGAGGCTTGGAGTCGAACGCCTTAACAGGTCGGCAGTACTCTCCGTTGAGGTAAACAGGCTGTTTGAGAACAGCGCGCAGCGTGTGGTCGGTAGCATTGTCCGCGAACTCTGCAAAGAAAATTCCGAACGTGTCGCCCGACTTGCGATAGAACTGGGGGTCCTTGGTGAGAGTCACTGAGGACCAGAGCGGCTGCTGGACCAGCTCCTGTATAAGGGAGACGGTTGTGGCAGTCTCTCCTGTGGGCGATACGTGCGGAATGCGACGGAATGCGACCCTGTTGGAGAACCTGAAGCGAGAGATGCAGATGGACGCGGGTAAGCGATCGGACGCATACTTGGAGAAGTACACCTAAATCAGCCTTCAACTCTCTCAACCGTCAACGGCCTCAACGCTCTGCTACTCTAGGTATAGCTTATACCTCTTCATACCACAGCGACAACCTCCCGTTCAAACCTCATCGTACTCCGTCGAGGACAAATTCCAAATGGATGAAGGACAAAACCAAATGGCGATGATGCGTTCATCGAACCGGAGAGGCGCGCCACCCGACGCACTCTCGCTCATCGCTCACAACCATCGAGCAGCCAACCGTCCGTGAGTTCCATCGAATAATAGGAATCTAAGGCACTCCTCGGATACCTAGAGAAATCGAGTGTAGCGGTTGTCAAAGCCGCGCTCTACAGGCCTTCATTCCTGTTTCAAGGTCCGTTTACTTGTCTCGCTACGCTTTCTCTCTCTCCGCTCAAGCTAACACGCGATGACGGGTCGTTTAGAGTCGAAGGAGCCAATTTAATATCACCCATGTCTCTTCGCTCCGTAAGGTTTGGATAATATCCCGTTCCTCAAGACCTGGTATCTCATCCTCCACGTCCTACGTCCTCTTTCCGGCCTTACACCTTCCATATCCTCCACTTCGCGCCCATACGCTCACCTCCATCCAAAATCCTTCATACAAAAGCCACGCAACACTTCTACGACTGGTTCATCCTTACCGTGTACTCCGTCGCGCAGTCAAGAGTCGCAGTCGAGGGATTATCCGAAGGGAGGATTGGTCGTGGGTATGTGAAATGCTAGTGGTGAGGATTGAGGAGACAGACGCAGATGATAAGGAAGTGGTGCTTGAGTGGAGGAGCGTAGAGGGAGGGAGGGCCTCCCAGGAGGTTTCTCAGAGATTTTTGGAAGAGATGGTCAGTTCGCTTCTCCTTTGGCCCCGGTTGTCTGAGGAGCGCTGATATGCGTGTATGCTGCCCTACAACTATTTGGGGGAGATGCAGGACGCGAGTCTCACATACCTTTAGGAATTGGAGAACACGGCGAGGACGTTATACCATCCGGACGACTCGTTTGTCCTTCAGACGGACTTCCTGTACACCGTCGAACGCGTCGACGGCTGCATCGATTTTCTCCGGTTCCATGTATGTCACTCCCCATCTCTTCTTCCTCTTATCCACGCCCAACTTACCCTCTATCGCTGACACGTGCGATGTTATAGCGCCACTCCCGCGAAATACATCGTCCTCCGCTTTCCACAACACATTACTAATTCAACGACGCTCATCAACATATCCTTCCGAGCTTTATGTGCGTTCATGCAGTATATCACACGGAGCTCGTCAGAGAAGGTACGTTTCGTGCCTACGATCGCCACGTCCATCGTACCTGCGCCACAAAGTTTGCGACACGCCACACCGTTTTCTCCCGGTCCCCTTGTCTTCCTTCTCCTCGCCATATTACTCACAATTACTCACTGCCTATATACCATGATCTACAGGACGTCTATTAGACCGCACGGGCTTGCCTCCTCCTCACCGGCTTTCAGCCCGTTCTGCATCGACTGGCTCCGCTCTCGGAGCTCAAGAGTCGATCGTCATCGCATCTCGCTGGCCCAGTTGGCTACTTCGTTACAGGTACGTCTCCGCATCTGTTCTTCCTATCCTCCCTCCCGACTCTGTGTACGGTATTTCTTTCTCCACGAAAGTTTGCGATCTCGTCACTTGGTCGTTTGTAATGCTCAAACGTGGGCGCCACACTATTCCGCGGCCGGATTCGTGTGTATTTGTTGTAATATAATTGCTGATGCACATTGATGGCTTTCAAATCTAGCAGTGTCCACCAGCGTCATTCACGGCGAGGAAAGGGATCACATTGAGAAAGTTGATCGAGGTCGTGAGAGGGTTAGCAGGGAGGAGGGGGCTCGTCGAGGTAGTACGTCTGACTCTTTTGTTTTTCTATTCATCCATCGTGATCATTCTCAATTCACAGTCCATGAGATCGGTTTTCGCTGTACTGTGCTATCGAGGTAGAGAAAGCTCATTTTGTGCTGCTTTTTTCACGCATGTACCCGCATTGCTCCGCTTGGAACGCGTCTCGGGAACTCAAATGACCGCACCCATGCTCGTGAAGACCTCGTCGACGAATACA
The DNA here is from genome assembly GCF_000264905.1 of Stereum hirsutum FP-91666 SS1. Classification (NCBI taxonomy): domain Eukaryota; kingdom Fungi; phylum Basidiomycota; class Agaricomycetes; order Russulales; family Stereaceae; genus Stereum; species Stereum hirsutum. Next base: position 390,583 of record NW_006763153.1, read on the forward strand.
TCAACGAGCTCACGAACTGATGGATGGATGGATGGATGGGAATAGGCGCGGGCGAAAGGTAGCTATCTCAAGCAGCTCTGGAAGGACGAGTGGGAGTTGTACCGGTGTGTTTTTGAATCGGGGATTGGGAACTTTAGGTGTGTTTGTTTTATTTGTGACCTTCCTTTCAGGGCGCTCGTTCTTTACCCCCTGAGGAAGATGGACGCGGAAAGGAGATGGTGTGACGGTCGAGATGGCCGGAGAAATCAGGGAACACATGTGAGGAGACTCCGTCGCTCTTGTATTGCTTGGCATTCTGTGCGGGGAACACTGTTACATTCTCGAGGGCCGAGAATTTCGAAGTTAAGGTAGTGTGCATCCGCGAGCAGGCTGTATGCGATAAATTAGTAGTTAGAAAGCAATATATGTCTGAGGGATGGACCGCAGAGGGGTGGTGTGATACATACCGTTGTTTAGATTCTAGCGTCGAAAGTTCGATCTCTGAGCATTCCTCCGACAGTCGATCGCTGATGGCAGCAGGCGTGAGCATAGGCGTCGTCGCTCTGGTGCTCGTGTTGCAATTGGGTCCAATCAGGTATGTGGGCGGAAATTTCGGCGTAGGGATCCATGATGGGCGCCACCCTTCGGTCTGGGGAGCTGCTCGGCCGAGATGATCTACGAAGTCATTAGCCGTCGGTGGAGGAATGAGGGGAGCAAATGAACGTAAACGCACGGTGATCTCGAGGAAGTGCAGGGTGCATTTCGCCGGGAGCTCTTGTTGGTCGTCCCAAGCACAAGCGGCTTGAAGACCCATCCCGACGTCCCATTCCCCTGGAGTATACAATAATCGATCACATACACCAGATCTATACACAAACCCCATCAGCGACCCCACCTCAAAGAAAATGTACCAGAAGAAAGCGGGGGAAACCGTACCACAATTCCGTCAATCTACAGCGACTAACTGACACCCCGCACTCCAATACCCCCGTGGTTCATAATTGCTCGAACTGACCCACATCCCCTTTGGATACTACCTGAGAAGATGCATCCGTACATGTTTAATCAGATAGCCCACCCCTATCTCCTGCTCGAATATCACCTCCGCGCTCGGCATGAACAGGTTCAGGTTGGTCACACCGACGTAGTCCTGGGTGAGGTTGACGATCGTTCGGGTCAGGGACTGTTCGCCGTGATAGCAGGTGGCGTGTTCGAAGATGTAGCCGAGTTGGGCGAGCTGGTGCACAGGAAATGAGATGAAGGAATATTGTCTGCCCGTGAGGGGAGTCGAAGGGGCGTACCTCGACTTCGGTTCTCCTCTTACGCCTGAAGCAACCTTAGATGACCTTCCTCTGGCCAGGCTCATTACATTCGCAACACGAGGGATAAACCGGACGTTATCCACATACAAGAACAGGATGAGCTCGTTCATGACAATGTCGCTGATCGAGATCTCGTCGATATCGTAGTCAAAAAGGTTTGGCGCTGGGCACAAATATCAACGAGGTCAGTCATCTGCATTAACATGAAAAGGTTCGGGGCGGAGGATACGCGCCCTCCACCGTTTCAACTGCTCCTTACGCTCATCCACCTTCTTCCAAGTCCCGTGTTCTTATCCAGCGTATCCACCGTGAACTCGTGCAAATAGATATTCACAAGCTTCGCACCGTAACCGTTTCGTCCGCTTCTTCTCGCCGTCGTGGTGGTAGTTGGACGAGGGGAGGGGGTGGCGGCAGATCATCCCGGGGATGTAGATCTTTCCCTTGGGGTGGTTCTCGATGGGTATGCCACGCCCGTTGTTGTAGAGGGAGATGGAGGAGTTGGGGACGTCAAATTCGATTTTGATGACATTTCCGTTGGGGTCGTTGATCTGGTGGGAGGGACGGTGTGAGTACGGGTTGTGGAGATGTTGTGACAGTTGGTCAGGAACGAAGGGCGTTCACTCCACGAATACTGAGCTACATGCTGGTTGTATGCAGAACAGACAGCATGTATGCGCTTTGAGAGGCCTCGCCCCGGACGCGTAGCGATATCGAACACTCCGAAAGATGTAGAGAAGTAAGACTCACTTTGTTGTTAGCAGCATTAAATAAAATTTCGTCCACAATCTTGATGAAACCGGGCACGTACTTCACATCGCGAACGACCATGCACTTTGTAGCCCAATCATGAGTCCATATATTCTGGGTAGTTGTCTCGGCGGAACCGATGTCCAAATCGAGGTGTTTGAGGATACGTTTGGGGCCGGGGTAGCTGTGGCAGACCGGATGAGTTGGCAACAACGACGACAGCAACGGCAACTCGTACTGCTCAGACCAGACGGGAGCGAGGGAGTAAGGAACGCACCTTCTGATACAGCCCCGTTGTGTTCTTCTTCTTTCCATCAATCGCCGCAGGAGCAGCCCTCGTCGCCTTCTGTCAAACCTTCGCCTCCATCCTCGTCATCCATCATCATATCGTGGTCCGCATTGGAGTCTACGTGGAAGAGCGGTGCTTTCTTCTTCGGGGTCACCCTCTTCGTAAACACTGGTTTCACGGCTTTCGGTTTTGCGCCAGGTTTGGCTGCAGCACAATGTCAATTTCGTGGCTGGTCATATCGTGTAAGGGCACGAGTGGAAGAGAGAAGAGAGGAGGAAGGGAGAGAGGGAAAAGACGCACAGGCTTCTTCTTCACGGGCGCATAGTCGTCCGAAAAAAATGCCATACACGCGGATCCGTTCTCGGTAAGTTGCGCTGGGAGGCGGGGGTGAATTGAAGTGAGTGGTTCGTGCACTCGAAGTATACGGCTTTGCGCATGAGACAGAATAAGTACGAGGTCGCGCTCTCTGCCAGGCTGAGAGAAGAGGGCATGAGCTGGAGTCCAGCGGTGGATACGACAAAACGCACCTTGTACCAGACTTGCCACAGCTTCGCGTCGTCGGCGGAGGCCACGAGCAGCCGCTAGGTCAACTCATCCAGGCCACCGGTATAACCCACGGCGGGGCGTTTGTAGCGCTGTATGACCCCCTGTCCTGGTCGTCCAGCTCCTGCTCACGGGTGTTGACACGGTGGTTAGCCGCTGAGGCACCTCCTTCTCGTGGTTGAACTGGTCGAAGGGGCTTTGGGTGCCGAGGATGGTGGTGCGTGTGGCTGCGTTGATGTGTGCGAGGAGCGATGGACAGTGCGATGTGCTGATTGATCGCGTTCTTCCCCTGCGACACCGACATCGTACTTGTTGAGAGCGTCTTCGCGGCGAGAGAAGAGTGTCCAGGGGATATCACAACGGTGTCATCAATCGAGGTGGACCAGCGCCCAAAGCCTGAAGCGACGAGATCTGCCACCTGCGGTTGATGAGGTCATAGATCGCGAGACCATAGACGGTAGAAGACGAAGAGTCGACCATGTTGAACTCTCCGCGGATATAGAGGACGTCGTCCTGGACGACAAGGGTGCGTGCCGTTGAGGGTTCCGCCTCCGGTGAGGGGAGACAGGGTGCTGGTGCTGAGATCGTAAGAAGGCGATGATTTCAGGAGTGGTGGAACCGTTAGTGAAATGGCACGAAGAGCCGCACACAAGAAACGAAACAGCGCACCTTTGCAACAGTACACAAAAGGGGCATACAAAGGAGTTACTTATGCCACAGTGAGCACTGAGGCCGCGAACGTGGAGAGGGAGGTGTTGACGGCTTGGAGCGAACCTGCCAGGGAAGAGTCTACCGTCTCGACATCCTGTATAATTATGACCCGGTGAGCGTTGCGCATATTATGTCCGTAATATAGCCTATCTCGTATTTTACTGAACCTATTCAGCATTCGACCGACACATAGCCAACACCGATCAGTTCCAGCCCATCACATATACTCGAGCAAAAAGTAAGAACTTACCCTGCGGCGTCATGGGCCCTTGAGGAGTTTCTCGAATAGAAAGCGGGCGATGTCCTGTAGGTTTGCCGCGAGTTAGCGTTGATCGATAGACTAGGTAGGTGAGCAGAATATATCGGAATGGAGCATACGTACCACAGCGCTCAACGGATCGTCCAAAAGCACATACTTCGTTGGCGCATACACTGCTCTTGCAAGTGCCACTCTAGCCTTCTGTCTACCCGAGAGACTCACTCCCCTACTATCGGCATAGAAGCAATTCAATCAGCACTCATCGCCGAACCTATTTCAAGCCCTATCGACGGACTGCGTCAGAAAAAAAGAACCCACCTCGCGCCAATCTCCGTCTCATCCCCATCCTCCAATATTTTCGAATCAGGACCCAACGCACAGCTCTCCACGACCTCTTCGTACCTCTTCTCATCATACGGATACCCAAACAGGATATTTTCTTTGATCGATTGATGCCGAAGCCAGGGTGATTGGGCGGCGTAGGAGATCGTGTGGGTGAGATGGGTGACGGGATCGACGGTGTGGGGGTCCTGGGGGACACGGTAGCACGGGTGAGAGGAAAGCAGGGAAAATGAAGAGAAAGACGTACCTTATGCATGATCAACTTCCCGGGCGGATTCGTCGGCAACATCGTCATCTCGCCCAACAGCGCCATCTACAGCAACCCGCTGGTCAGCACCGTCGCACATTCACCCTCCCCCAGTGAAAAACCCAAGAAGAAGAATTACGCACC